>NC_072832.1:30100352-30196473 GCF_027744805.1 Dunckerocampus dactyliophorus | reverse complement strand
AACATGTTTATGTTGTTATATAGTTAATAATAATAATAATATAACATGTTTATGTTGTTATATAGTTAATAATAATCATAATATAACATGTTTATGTTGTTATATAGTTAATAATAATCATAATATAACATGTTTATGTTGTTATATAGTTAATAATAATCATAATATTACATGTTTATGTTGTTATATAGTTAATAATAATATTATAACATGTTTATGTTGTTATATAGTTAATAATAATATAATATAGCATGTTTATGTTGTTATATAGTTAATAATAATCATAATATTACATGTTTATGTTGTTATATAGTTAATAATAATAATAATATAACATGTTTATGTTGTTATATAGTTAATAATAATCATAATATAACATGTTTATGTTGTTATATAGTTAATAATAATCATAATATTACATGTTTATGTTGTTATATAGTTAATAATAATCATAATATTACATGTTTATGTTGTTATATAGTTAATAATAATAATAATATAACATGTTTATGTTGTTATATAGTTAATAATAATCATAATATTACATGTTTATGTTGTTATATAGTTAATAATAATAATAATATAACATGTTTATGTTGTTATATAGTTAATAATAATCATAATATTACATGTTTATGTTGTTATATAGTTAATAATAATAATAATATAACATGTTTATGTTGTTATATAGTTAATAATAATCATAATATAACATGTTTATGTTGTTATATAGTTAATAATAATAATATAACATGTTTATGTTGTTATATAGTTAATAATAATCATAATATTACATGTTTATGTTGTTATATAGTTAATAATAATAATATAACATGTTTATGTTGTTATATAGTTAATAATAATAATATAACATGTTTATGTTGTTATATAGTTAATAATAATAATAATATAACATGTTTATGTTGTTATATAGTTAATAATAATCATAATATTACATGTTTATGTTGTTATATAGTTCATAATAATAATATAACATGTTTATGTTGTTATATAGTTAATAATAATAATAATATAGCATGTTTATGTTGTTATATAGTTAATAATAATAATATAACATGTTTATGTTGTTATATAGTTAATAATAATAATAATATACATGTTTATGTTGTTATATAGTTAATAATAATAATAATAATATAACATGTTTATGTTGTTATATAGTTAATAATAATCATAATATTACATGTTTATGTTGTTATATAGTTAATAATAATAATATAACATGTTTATGTTGTTATATAGTTAATAATAATCATAATATAACATGTTTATGTTGTTATATAGTTAATAATAATAATAATAATAATATAACATGTTTATGTTGTTATATAGTTAATAATAATCATAATATTACATGTTTATGTTGTTATATAGTTAATAATAATAATATAACATGTTTATGTTGTTATATAGTTAATAATAATCATAATATAACATGTTTATGTTGTTATATAGTTAATAATAATAATAATAATATAACATGTTTATGTTGTTATATAGTTAATAATAATCATAATATAACATGTTTATGTTGTTATATAGTTAATAATAATAATAATAATATAACATGTTTATGTTGTTATATAGTTAATAATAATCATAATATTACATGTTTATGTTGTTATATAGTTCATAATAATATTATAACATGTTTATGTTGTTATATATAGTTAATAATAATAATAATATAACATGTTTATGTTGTTATATAGTTAATAATAATAATATAACATGTTTATGTTGTTATATAGTTAATAATAATAATAATATAACATGTTTATGTTGTTATATAGTTAATAATAATAATAATATAACATGTTTATGTTGTTATATACTTAATAATAATAATAATATAACATGTTTATGTTGTTATATAGTTGATAATAATCATAATATAACATGTTTATGTTGTTATATAGTTAATAATAATAATAATATAACATGTTTATGTTGTTATATAGTTGATAATAATCATAATATAACATGTTTATGTTGTTATATAGTTAATAATAATAATAATATAACATGTTTATGTTGTTATATAGTTAATAATAATCATAATATTACATGTTTATGTTGTTATATAGTTCATAATAATATTATAACATGTTTATGTTGTTATATAGTTGATAATAATCATAATATAACATGTTTATGTTGTTATATAGTTAATAATAATAATAATATAACATGTTTATGTTGTTATATAGTTAATAATAATCATAATATAACATGTTTATGTTGTTATATAGTTAATAATAATCATAATATTACATGTTTATGTTGTTATATAGTTCATAATAATATTATAACATGTTTATGTTGTTATATATAGTTAATAATAATAATAATATAACATGTTTATGTTGTTATATAGTTAATAATAATAATATAACATGTTTATGTTGTTATATAGTTAATAATAATAATAATATAACATGTTTATGTTGTTATATACTTAATAATAATAATAATATAACATGTTTATGTTGTTATATAGTTCATAATAATCATAATATAACATGTTTATGTTGTTATATAGTTAATAATAATAATAATATAACATGTTTATGTTGTTATATAGTTCATAATATAACATGTTTATGTTGTTATATAGTTAATAATAATAATAATATAGCATGTTTATGTTGTTATATAGTTAATAATAATATAACATGTTTATGTTGTTATATAGTTAATAATAATAATAATATAACATGTTTATGTTGTTATATAGTTAATAATAATAATAATAATATAACATGTTTATGTTGTTATATAGTTAATAATAATCATAATATTACATGTTTATGTTGTTATATAGTTAATAATAATCATAATATAACATGTTTATGTTGTTATATAGTTAATAATAATAATAATATATAACATGTTTATGTTGTTATATAGTTAATAATAATAATAATATATACATGTTTATGTTGTTATATAGTTCATAATAATAATATAACATGTTTATGTTGTTATATAGTTAATAATAATAATAATAATATAACATGTTTATGTTGTGATATAGTTAATAATAATAATAATAATATAACATGTTTATGTTGTTATATAGTTAATAATAATCATAATATTACATGTTTATGTTGTTATATAGTTCATAATAATATTATAACATGTTTATGTTGTTATATAGTTAATAATAATAATAATATAGCATGTTTATGTTGTTATATAGTTAATAATAATAATATAACATGTTTATGTTGTTATATAGTTAATAATAATAATAATATAACATGTTTATGTTGTTATATAGTTAATAATAATAATAATAATATAACATGTTTATGTTGTTATATAGTTAATAATAATCATAATATTACATGTTTATGTTGTTATATAGTTAATAATAATAATATAACATGTTTATGTTGTTATATAGTTAATAATAATCATAATATAACATGTTTATGTTGTTATATAGTTAATAATAATAATAATAATATAACATGTTTATGTTGTTATATAGTTAATAATAATCATAATATTACATGTTTATGTTGTTATATAGTTCATAATAATATTATAACATGTTTATGTTGTTATATAGTTGATAATAATCATAATATAACATGTTTATGTTGTTATATAGTTAATAATAATAATAATATAACATGTTTATGTTGTTATATAGTTAATAATAATAATAATATAACATGTTTATGTTGTTATATACTTAATAATAATAATAATATAACATGTTTATGTTGTTATATAGTTGATAATAATCATAATATAACATGTTTATGTTGTTATATAGTTAATAATAATAATAATATAACATGTTTATGTTGTTATATAGTTAATAATAATAATAATATAACATGTTTATGTTGTTATATAGTTCATAATATAACATGTTTATGTTGTTATATAGTTAATAATAATAATAATATAGCATGTTTATGTTGTTATATAGTTAATAATAATAATATAACATGTTTATGTTGTTATATAGTTAATAATAATAATAATATAACATGTTTATGTTGTTATATAGTTAATAATAATAATAATAATATAACATGTTTATGTTGTTATATAGTTAATAATAATCATAATATTACATGTTTATGTTGTTATATAGTTAATAATAATAATATAACATGTTTATGTTGTTATATAGTTAATAATAATCATAATATAACATGTTTATGTTGTTATATAGTTAATAATAATAATAATAATATAACATGTTTATGTTGTTATATAGTTAATAATAATAATAATAAAACATGTTTATGTTGTTATATAGTTAATAATAATAATAATAATATAACATGTTTATGTTGTTATATAGTTAATAATAATCATAATATTACATGTTTATGTTGTTATATAGTTCATAATAATATTATAACATGTTTATGTTGTTATATAGTTAATAATAATAATAATATAACATGTTTATGTTGTTATATAGTTAATAATAATAATATAACATGTTTATGTTGTTATATACTTAATAATAATAATAATATAACATGTTTATGTTGTTATATAGTTGATAATAATCATAATATAACATGTTTATGTTGTTATATAGTTAATAATAATAATAATATAACATGTTTATGTTGTTATATAGTTAATAATAATCATAATATAACATGTTTATGTTGTTATATAGTTAATAATAATAATAATATAACATGTTTATGTTGTTATATAGTTAATAATAATCATAATATTACATGTTTATGTTGTTATATAGTTCATAATAATATTATAACATGTTTATGTTGTTATATAGTTGATAATAATCATAATATAACATGTTTATGTTGTTATATAGTTAATAATAATAATAATATAACATGTTTATGTTGTTATATAGTTAATAATAATCATAATATAACATGTTTATGTTGTTATATAGTTCATAATAATATTATAACATGTTTATGTTGTTATATATAGTTAATAATAATAATAATATAACATGTTTATGTTGTTATATAGTTAATAATAATAATATAACATGTTTATTATAACATGTTTATGTTGTTATATAGTTAATAATAATAATAATATAACATGTTTATGTTGTTATATACTTAATAATAATAATAATATAACATGTTTATGTTGTTATATACTTAATAATAATAATAATATAACATGTTTATGTTGTTATATAGTTGATAATAATCATAATATAACATGTTTATGTTGTTATATAGTTAATAATAATAATAATATAACATGTTTATGTTGTTATATAGTTAATAATAATAATAATATAACATGTTTATGTTGTTATATAGTTCATAATATAACATGTTTATGTTGTTATATAGTTAATAATAATAATAATATAGCATGTTTATGTTGTTATATAGTTAATAATAATAATATAACATGTTTATGTTGTTATATAGTTAATAATAATAATAATATAACATGTTTATGTTGTTATATAGTTAATAATAATAATAATAATATAACATGTTTATGTTGTTATATAGTTAATAATAATAATATAACATGTTTATGTTGTTATATAGTTAATAATAATCATAATATAACATGTTTATGTTGTTATATAGTTAATAATAATAATAATAATAATATAACATGTTTATGTTGTTATATAGTTAATAATAATCATAATATAACATGTTTATGTTGTTATATAGTTAATAATAATAATAATAATATAACATGTTTATGTTGTTATATAGTTAATAATAATCATAATATTACATGTTTATGTTGTTATATAGTTCATAATAATATTATAACATGTTTATGTTGTTATATATAGTTAATAATAATAATAATATAACATGTTTATGTTGTTATATAGTTAATAATAATAATATAACATGTTTATGTTGTTATATAGTTAATAATAATAATAATATAACATGTTTATGTTGTTATATAGTTGATAATAATCATAATATAACATGTTTATGTTGTTATATAGTTAATAATAATAATAATATAACATGTTTATGTTGTTATATAGTTAATAATAATAATAATATAACATGTTTATGTTGTTATATAGTTAATAATAATCATAATATAACATGTTTATGTTGTTATATAGTTAATAATAATCATAATATTACATGTTTATGTTGTTATATAGTTAATAATAATCATAATATAACATGTTTATGTTGTTATATAGTTAATAATAATAATATAACATGTTTATGTTGTTATATAGTTAATAATAATCATAATATAACATGTTTATGTTGTTATATAGTTAATAATAATCATAATATGACATGTTTATGTTGTTATATAGTTAATAATAATAATATAACATGTTTATGTTGTTATATAGTTAATAATAATAATAATATAACATGTTTATGTTGTTATATAGTTAATAATAATCATAATATAACATGTTTATGTTGTTATATAGTTAATAATAATCATAATATAACATGTTTATGTTGTTATATAGTTAATAATAATCATAATATTACATGTTTATGTTGTTATATAGTTAATAATAATATTATAACATGTTTATGTTGTTATATAGTTAATAATAATAATAATATAGCATGTTTATGTTGTTATATAGTTAATAATAATCATAATATTACATGTTTATGTTGTTATATAGTTAATAATAATAATAATATAACATGTTTATGTTGTTATATAGTTAATAATAATCATAATATAACATGTTTATGTTGTTATATAGTTAATAATAATCATAATATTACATGTTTATGTTGTTATATAGTTAATAATAATCATAATATTACATGTTTATGTTGTTATATAGTTAATAATAATAATAATATAACATGTTTATGTTGTTATATAGTTAATAATAATCATAATATTACATGTTTATGTTGTTATATAGTTAATAATAATAATAATATAACATGTTTATGTTGTTATATAGTTAATAATAATCCTAATATTACATGTTTATGTTGTTATATAGTTCATAATAATAATAATATAACATGTTTATGTTGTTATATAGTTAATAATAATCATAATATAACATGTTTATGTTGTTATATAGTTAATAATAATAATATAACATGTTTATGTTGTTATATAGTTAATAATAATCATAATATTACATGTTTATGTTGTTATATAGTTAATAATAATAATATAACATGTTTATGTTGTTATATAGTTAATAATAATAATAATATAACATGTTTATGTTGTTATATAGTTAATAATAATCATAATATTACATGTTTATGTTGTTATATAGTTCATAATAATATTATAACATGTTTATGTTGTTATATAGTTAATAATAATAATAATATAGCATGTTTATGTTGTTATATAGTTAATAATAATAATATAACATGTTTATGTTGTTATATAGTTAATAATAATAATAATATAACATGTTTATGTTGTTATATAGTTAATAATAATAATAATAATATAACATGTTTATGTTGTTATATAGTTAATAATAATCATAATATTACATGTTTATGTTGTTATATAGTTAATAATAATAATATAACATGTTTATGTTGTTATATAGTTAATAATAATCATAATATAACATGTTTATGTTGTTATATAGTTAATAATAATAATAATAATAATATAACATGTTTATGTTGTTATATAGTTAATAATAATCATAATATTACATGTTTATGTTGTTATATAGTTAATAATAATAATATAACATGTTTATGTTGTTATATAGTTAATAATAATCATAATATAACATGTTTATGTTGTTATATAGTTAATAATAATAATAATAATATAACATGTTTATGTTGTTATATAGTTAATAATAATCATAATATAACATGTTTATGTTGTTATATAGTTAATAATAATAATAATTATATAACATGTTTATGTTGTTATATAGTTAATAATAATCATAATATTACATGTTTATGTTGTTATATAGTTCATAATAATATTATAACATGTTTATGTTGTTATATATAGTTAATAATAATAATAATATAACATGTTTATGTTGTTATATAGTTAATAATAATAATATAACATGTTTATGTTGTTATATAGTTAATAATAATAATAATATAACATGTTTATGTTGTTATATAGTTAATAATAATAATAATATAACATGTTTATGTTGTTATATACTTAATAATAATAATAATATAACATGTTTATGTTGTTATATAGTTGATAATAATCATAATATAACATGTTTATGTTGTTATATAGTTAATAATAATAATAATATAACATGTTTATGTTGTTATATAGTTGATAATAATCATAATATAACATGTTTATGTTGTTATATAGTTAATAATAATAATAATATAACATGTTTATGTTGTTATATAGTTAATAATAATCATAATATTACATGTTTATGTTGTTATATAGTTCATAATAATATTATAACATGTTTATGTTGTTATATAGTTGATAATAATCATAATATAACATGTTTATGTTGTTATATAGTTAATAATAATAATAATATAACATGTTTATGTTGTTATATAGTTAATAATAATCATAATATAACATGTTTATGTTGTTATATAGTTAATAATAATCATAATATTACATGTTTATGTTGTTATATAGTTCATAATAATATTATAACATGTTTATGTTGTTATATATAGTTAATAATAATAATAATATAACATGTTTATGTTGTTATATAGTTAATAATAATAATATAACATGTTTATGTTGTTATATAGTTAATAATAATAATAATATAACATGTTTATGTTGTTATATAGTTAATAATAATAATAATATAACATGTTTATGTTGTTATATACTTAATAATAATAATAATATAACATGTTTATGTTGTTATATAGTTCATAATAATCATAATATAACATGTTTATGTTGTTATATAGTTAATAATAATAATAATATAACATGTTTATGTTGTTATATAGTTCATAATATAACATGTTTATGTTGTTATATAGTTAATAATAATAATAATATAGCATGTTTATGTTGTTATATAGTTAATAATAATATAACATGTTTATGTTGTTATATAGTTAATAATAATAATAATAATATAACATGTTTATGTTGTTATATAGTTAATAATAATCATAATATTACATGTTTATGTTGTTATATAGTTAATAATAATAATATAACATGTTTATGTTGTTATATAGTTAATAATAATCATAATATAACATGTTTATGTTGTTATATAGTTAATAATAATAATAATAATATAACATGTTTATGTTGTTATATAGTTAATAATAATCATAATATTACATGTTTATGTTGTTATATAGTTCATAATAATAATATAACATGTTTATGTTGTTATATAGTTAATAATAATAATAATAATATAACATGTTTATGTTGTGATATAGTTAATAATAATAATAATAATATAACATGTTTATGTTGTTATATAGTTAATAATAATCATAATATTACATGTTTATGTTGTTATATAGTTCATAATAATATTATAACATGTTTATGTTGTTATATAGTTAATAATAATAATAATATAGCATGTTTATGTTGTTATATAGTTAATAATAATAATATAACATGTTTATGTTGTTATATAGTTAATAATAATAATAATATAACATGTTTATGTTGTTATATAGTTAATAATAATAATAATAATATAACATGTTTATGTTGTTATATAGTTAATAATAATCATAATATTACATGTTTATGTTGTTATATAGTTAATAATAATAATATAACATGTTTATGTTGTTATATAGTTAATAATAATCATAATATAACATGTTTATGTTGTTATATAGTTAATAATAATAATAATAATATAACATGTTTATGTTGTTATATAGTTAATAATAATCATAATATTACATGTTTATGTTGTTATATAGTTAATAATAATAATATAACATGTTTATGTTGTTATATAGTTCATAATAATCATAATATAACATGTTTATGTTGTTATATAGTTAATAATAATAATAATAATATAACATGTTTATGTTGTTATATAGTTAATAATAATCATAATATAACATGTTTATGTTGTTATATAGTTAATAATAATAATAATAATATAACATGTTTATGTTGTTATATAGTTAATAATAATAATAATATAACATGTTTATGTTGTTATATACTTAATAATAATAATAATATAACATGTTTATGTTGTTATATAGTTGATAATAATCATAATATAACATGTTTATGTTGTTATATAGTTAATAATAATAATAATATAACATGTTTATGTTGTTATATAGTTAATAATAATCATAATATTACATGTTTATGTTGTTATATAGTTCATAATAATATTATAACATGTTTATGTTGTTATATAGTTGATAATAATCATAATATAACATGTTTATGTTGTTATATAGTTAATAATAATAATAATATAACATGTTTATGTTGTTATATAGTTAATAATAATCATAATATAACATGTTTATGTTGTTATATAGTTAATAATAATCATAATATTACATGTTTATGTTGTTATATAGTTCATAATAATATTATAACATGTTTATGTTGTTATATATAGTTAATAATAATAATAATATAACATGTTTATGTTGTTATATAGTTAATAATAATAATATAACATGTTTATGTTGTTATATAGTTAATAATAATAATAATATAACATGTTTATGTTGTTATATAGTTCATAATAATCATAATATAACATGTTTATGTTGTTATATAGTTAATAATAATAATAATATAACATGTTTATGTTGTTATATAGTTCATAATATAACATGTTTATGTTGTTATATAGTTAATAATAATAATAATATAGCATGTTTATGTTGTTATATAGTTAATAATAATATAACATGTTTATGTTGTTATATAGTTAATAATAATAATAATATAACATGTTTATGTTGTTATATAGTTAATAATAATAATAATAATATAACATGTTTATGTTGTTATATAGTTAATAATAATCATAATATTACATGTTTATGTTGTTATATAGTTAATAATAATAATATAACATGTTTATGTTGTTATATAGTTAATAATAATCATAATATAACATGTTTATGTTGTTATATAGTTAATAATAATAATAATAATATAACATGTTTATGTTGTTATATAGTTAATAATAATCATAATATTACATGTTTATGTTGTTATATAGTTCATAATAATAATATAACATGTTTATGTTGTTATATAGTTAATAATAATAATAATAATATAACATGTTTATGTTGTGATATAGTTAATAATAATAATAATAATATAACATGTTTATGTTGTTATATAGTTAATAATAATCATAATATTACATGTTTATGTTGTTATATAGTTCATAATAATATTATAACATGTTTATGTTGTTATATAGTTAATAATAATAATAATATAGCATGTTTATGTTGTTATATAGTTAATAATAATAATATAACATGTTTATGTTGTTATATAGTTAATAATAATAATAATATAACATGTTTATGTTGTTATATAGTTAATAATAATAATAATAATATAACATGTTTATGTTGTTATATAGTTAATAATAATCATAATATTACATGTTTATGTTGTTATATAGTTAATAATAATAATATAACATGTTTATGTTGTTATATAGTTAATAATAATCATAATATAACATGTTTATGTTGTTATATAGTTAATAATAATAATAATAATATAACATGTTTATGTTGTTATATAGTTAATAATAATCATAATATTACATGTTTATGTTGTTATATAGTTAATAATAATAATATAACATGTTTATGTTGTTATATAGTTAATAATAATCATAATATAACATGTTTATGTTGTTATATAGTTAATAATAATAATAATAATATAACATGTTTATGTTGTTATATAGTTAATAATAATCATAATATAACATGTTTATGTTGTTATATAGTTAATAATAATAATAATAATATAACATGTTTATGTTGTTATATAGTTAATAATAATAATAATATAACATGTTTATGTTGTTATATACTTAATAATAATAATAATATAACATGTTTATGTTGTTATATAGTTGATAATAATCATAATATAACATGTTTATGTTGTTATATAGTTAATAATAATAATAATATAACATGTTTATGTTGTTATATAGTTAATAATAATCATAATATTACATGTTTATGTTGTTATATAGTTCATAATAATATTATAACATGTTTATGTTGTTATATAGTTGATAATAATCATAATATAACATGTTTATGTTGTTATATAGTTAATAATAATAATAATATAACATGTTTATGTTGTTATATAGTTAATAATAATCATAATATAACATGTTTATGTTGTTATATAGTTAATAATAATCATAATATTACATGTTTATGTTGTTATATAGTTCATAATAATATTATAACATGTTTATGTTGTTATATATAGTTAATAATAATAATAATATAACATGTTTATGTTGTTATATAGTTAATAATAATAATATAACATGTTTATGTTGTTATATAGTTAATAATAATAATAATATAACATGTTTATGTTGTTATATACTTAATAATAATAATAATATAACATGTTTATGTTGTTATATAGTTCATAATAATCATAATATAACATGTTTATGTTGTTATATAGTTAATAATAATAATAATATAACATGTTTATGTTGTTATATAGTTCATAATATAACATGTTTATGTTGTTATATAGTTAATAATAATAATAATATAGCATGTTTATGTTGTTATATAGTTAATAATAATAATATAACATGTTTATGTTGTTATATAGTTAATAATAATAATAATATAACATGTTTATGTTGTTATATAGTTAATAATAATAATAATAATATAACATGTTTATGTTGTTATATAGTTAATAATAATCATAATATAACATGTTTATGTTGTTATATAGTTAATAATAATCATAATATAACATGTTTATGTTGTTATATAGTTAATAATAATCATAATATTACATGTTTATGTTGTTATATAGTTCATAATAATATTATAACATGTTTATGTTGTTATATAGTTAATAATAATAATAATATAGCATGTTTATGTTGTTATATAGTTAATAATAATAATATAACATGTTTATGTTGTTATATAGTTGATAATAATAATAATATAACATGTTTATGTTGTTATATAGTTAATAATAATAATAATAATATAACATGTTTATGTTGTTATATAGTTAATAATAATCATAATATTACATGTTTATGTTGTTATATAGTTAATAATAATAATATAACATGTTTATGTTGTTATATAGTTAATAATAATCATAATATAACATGTTTATGTTGTTATATAGTTAATAATAATAATAATAATATAACATGTTTATGTTGTTATATAGTTAATAATAATCATAATATTACATGTTTATGTTGTTATATAGTTAATAATAATAATATAACATGTTTATGTTGTTATATAGTTAATAATAATCATAATATAACATGTTTATGTTGTTATATAGTTAATAATAATAATAATAATATAACATGTTTATGTTGTTATATAGTTAATAATAATAATAATATAACATGTTTATGTTGTTATATAGTTAATAATAATAATAATAATATAACATGTTTATGTTGTTATATAGTTAATAATAATCATAATATTACATGTTTATGTTGTTATATAGTTCATAATAATATTATAACATGTTTATGTTGTTATATAGTTAATAATAATAATAATATAACATGTTTATGTTGTTATATAGTTAATAATAATAATAATATAACATGTTTATGTTGTTATATACTTAATAATAATAATAATATAACATGTTTATGTTGTTATATAGTTGATAATAATCATAATATAACATGTTTATGTTGTTATATAGTTAATAATAATAATAATATAACATGTTTATGTTGTTATATAGTTGATAATAATCATAATATAACATGTTTATGTTGTTATATAGTTAATAATAATAATAATATAACATGTTTATGTTGTTATATAGTTAATAATAATCATAATATTACATGTTTATGTTGTTATATAGTTCATAATAATATTATAACATGTTTATGTTGTTATATAGTTGATAATAATCATAATATAACATGTTTATGTTGTTATATAGTTAATAATAATAATAATATAACATGTTTATGTTGTTATATAGTTAATAATAATCATAATATAACATGTTTATGTTGTTATATAGTTAATAATAATCATAATATTACATGTTTATGTTGTTATATAGTTCATAATAATATTATAACATGTTTATGTTGTTATATATAGTTAATAATAATAATAATATAACATGTTTATGTTGTTATATAGTTAATAATATAACATGTTTATGTTGTTATATAGTTAATAATAATAATAATATAACATGTTTATGTTGTTATATACTTAATAATAATAATAATATAACATGTTTATGTTGTTATATAGTTGATAATAATCATAATATAACATGTTTATGTTGTTATATAGTTAATAATAATAATAATATAACATGTTTATGTTGTTATATAGTTGATAATAATCATAATATAACATGTTTATGTTGTTATATAGTTAATAATAATAATAATATAACATGTTTATGTTGTTATATAGTTAATAATAATCATAATATTACATGTTTATGTTGTTATATAGTTCATAATAATATTATAACATGTTTATGTTGTTATATAGTTGATAATAATCATAATATAACATGTTTATGTTGTTATATAGTTAATAATAATAATAATATAACATGTTTATGTTGTTATATAGTTAATAATAATCATAATATAACATGTTTATGTTGTTATATAGTTAATAATAATCATAATATTACATGTTTATGTTGTTATATAGTTCATAATAATATTATAACATGTTTATGTTGTTATATATAGTTAATAATAATAATAATATAACATGTTTATGTTGTTATATAGTTAATAATAATAATATAACATGTTTATGTTGTTATATAGTTAATAATAATAATAATATAACATGTTTATGTTGTTATATAGTTAATAATAATAATAATATAACATGTTTATGTTGTTATATACTTAATAATAATAATAATATAACATGTTTATGTTGTTATATAGTTCATAATAATCATAATATAACATGTTTATGTTGTTATATAGTTAATAATAATAATAATATAACATGTTTATGTTGTTATATAGTTCATAATATAACATGTTTATGTTGTTATATAGTTAATAATAATAATAATATAGCATGTTTATGTTGTTATATAGTTAATAATAATATAACATGTTTATGTTGTTATATAGTTAATAATAATAATAATATAACATGTTTATGTTGTTATATAGTTAATAATAATAATAATAATATAACATGTTTATGTTGTTATATAGTTAATAATAATCATAATATTACATGTTTATGTTGTTATATAGTTAATAATAATAATATAACATGTTTATGTTGTTATATAGTTAATAATAATCATAATATAACATGTTTATGTTGTTATATAGTTAATAATAATAATAATAATATAACATGTTTATGTTGTTATATAGTTAATAATAATAATAATAATATAACATGTTTATGTTGTGATATAGTTAATAATAATAATAATAATATAACATGTTTATGTTGTTATATAGTTAATAATAATCATAATATTACATGTTTATGTTGTTATATAGTTAATAATAATAATATAACATGTTTATGTTGTTATATAGTTAATAATAATCATAATATAACATGTTTATGTTGTTATATAGTTAATAATAATAATAATAATATAACATGTTTATGTTGTTATATAGTTAATAATAATCATAATATAACATGTTTATGTTGTTATATAGTTAATAATAATAATAATAATATAACATGTTTATGTTGTTATATAGTTAATAATAATCATAATATTACATGTTTATGTTGTTATATAGTTCATAATAATATTATAACATGTTTATGTTGTTATATAGTTAATAATAATCATAATATAACATGTTTATGTTGTTATATAGTTAATAATAATCATAATATTACATGTTTATGTTGTTATATAGTTCATAATAATATTATAACATGTTTATGTTGTTATATAGTTAATAATAATAATAATATAGCATGTTTATGTTGTTATATAGTTAATAATAATAATATAACATGTTTATGTTGTTATATAGTTAATAATAATAATAATATAACATGTTTATGTTGTTATATAGTTAATAATAATAATAATAATATAACATGTTTATGTTGTTATATAGTTAATAATAATCATAATATTACATGTTTATGTTGTTATATAGTTAATAATAATAATATAACATGTTTATGTTGTTATATAGTTAATAATAATCATAATATAACATGTTTATGTTGTTATATAGTTAATAATAATAATAATAATATAACATGTTTATGTTGTTATATAGTTAATAATAATCATAATATTACATGTTTATGTTGTTATATAGTTACTAATAATAATATAACATGTTTATGTTGTTATATAGTTAATAATAATCATAATATAACATGTTTATGTTGTTATATAGTTAATAATAATAATAATAATATAACATGTTTATGTTGTTATATAGTTAATAATAATAATAATATAACATGTTTATGTTGTTATATAGTTAATAATAATAATAATAATATAACATGTTTATGTTGTTATATAGTTAATAATAATCATAATATTACATGTTTATGTTGTTATATAGTTCATAATAATATTATAACATGTTTATGTTGTTATATAGTTAATAATAATAATAATATAACATGTTTATGTTGTTATATAGTTAATAATAATAATAATATAACATGTTTATGTTGTTATATACTTAATAATAATAATAATATAACATGTTTATGTTGTTATATAGTTGATAATAATCATAATATAACATGTTTATGTTGTTATATAGTTAATAATAATAATAATATAACATGTTTATGTTGTTATATAGTTGATAATAATCATAATATAACATGTTTATGTTGTTATATAGTTAATAATAATAATAATATAACATGTTTATGTTGTTATATAGTTAATAATAATCATAATATTACATGTTTATGTTGTTATATAGTTCATAATAATATTATAACATGTTTATGTTGTTATATAGTTGATAATAATCATAATATAACATGTTTATGTTGTTATATAGTTAATAATAATAATAATATAACATGTTTATGTTGTTATATAGTTAATAATAATCATAATATAACATGTTTATGTTGTTATATAGTTAATAATAATCATAATATTACATGTTTATGTTGTTATATAGTTCATAATAATATTATAACATGTTTATGTTGTTATATATAGTTAATAATAATAATAATATAACATGTTTATGTTGTTATATAGTTAATAATATAACATGTTTATGTTGTTATATAGTTAATAATAATAATAATATAGCATGTTTATGTTGTTATATAGTTAATAATAATAATATAACATGTTTATGTTGTTATATAGTTAATAATAATAATAATATAACATGTTTATGTTGTTATATAGTTAATAATAATAATAATAATATAACATGTTTATGTTGTTATTTAGTTAATAATAATCATAATATTACATGTTTATGTTGTTATATAGTTAATAATAATAATATAACATGTTTATGTTGTTATATAGTTAATAATAATCATAATATAACATGTTTATGTTGTTATATAGTTAATAATAATAATAATAATATAACATGTTTATGTTGTTATATAGTTAATAATAATCATAATATTACATGTTTATGTTGTTATATAGTTCATAATAATAATATAACATGTTTATGTTGTTATATAGTTAATAATAATAATAATATAACATGTTTATGTTGTGATATAGTTAATAATAATAATAATAATATAACATGTTTATGTTGTTATATAGTTAATAATAATCATAATATTACATGTTTATGTTGTTATATAGTTAATAATAATAATATAACATGTTTATGTTGTTATATAGTTAATAATAATCATAATATAACATGTTTATGTTGTTATATAGTTAATAATAATAATAATAATATAACATGTTTATGTTGTTATATAGTTAATAATAATCATAATATAACATGTTTATGTTGTTATATAGTTAATAATAATAATAATAATATAACATGTTTATGTTGTTATATAGTTAATAATAATCATAATATTACATGTTTATGTTGTTATATAGTTCATAATAATATTATAACATGTTTATGTTGTTATATATAGTTAATAATAATAATAATATAACATGTTTATGTTGTTATATAGTTAATAATAATAATATAACATGTTTATGTTGTTATATACTTAATAATAATAATAATATAACATGTTTATGTTGTTATATAGTTGATAATAATCATAATATAACATGTTTATGTTGTTATATAGTTAATAATAATCATAATATTACATGTTTATGTTGTTATATAGTTCATAATAATATTAGAACATGTTTATGTTGTTATATAGTTGATAATAATCATAATATAACATGTTTATGTTGTTATATAGTTAATAATAATCATAATATAACATGTTTATGTTGTTATATAGTTAATAATAATCATAATATAACATGTTTATGTTGTTATATAGTTAATAATAATCATAATATTACATGTTTATGTTGTTATATAGTTCATAATAATATTATAACATGTTTATGTTGTTATATATAGTTAATAATAATAATAATATAACATGTTTATGTTGTTATATAGTTAATAATAATAATATAACATGTTTATGTTGTTATATAGTTAATAATAATAATAATATAACATGTTTATGTTGTTATATAGTTAATAATAATAATAATATAACATGTTTATGTTGTTATATACTTAATAATAATAATAATATAACATGTTTATGTTGTTATATAGTTGATAATAATCATAATATAACATGTTTATGTTGTTATATAGTTAATAATAATAATAATATAACATGTTTATGTTGTTATATAGTTAATAATAATCATAATATAACATGTTTATGTTGTTATATAGTTCATAATATAACATGTTTATGTTGTTATATAGTTAATAATAATAATAATATAGCATGTTTATGTTGTTATATAGTTAATAATAATAATATAACATGTTTGTGTTGTTATATAGTTAATAATAATAATAATAATATAACATGTTTATGTTGTTATATAGTTAATAATAATCATAATATTACATGTTTATGTTGTTATATAGTTAATAATAATAATATAACATGTTTATGTTGTTATATAGTTAATAATAATCATAATATAACATGTTTATGTTGTTATATAGTTAATAATAATAATAATAATATAACATGTTTATGTTGTTATATAGTTAATAATAATAATAATATAACATGTTTATGTTGTTATATAGTTAATAATAATAATAATAATATAACATGTTTATGTTGTTATATAGTTAATAATAATCATAATATTACATGTTTATGTTGTTATATAGTTCATAATAATATTATAACATGTTTATGTTGTTATATATAGTTAATAATAATAATAATATAACATGTTTATGTTGTTATATAGTTAATAATAATAATATAACATGTTTATGTTGTTATATACTTAATAATAATAATAATATAACATGTTTATGTTGTTATATAGTTAATAATAATAATAATATAACATGTTTATGTTGTTATATACTTAATAATAATAATAATATAACATGTTTATGTTGTTATATAGTTGATAATAATCATAATATAACATGTTTATGTTGTTATATAGTTAATAATAATAATAATATAACATGTTTATGTTGTTATATAGTTAATAATAATCATAATATAACATGTTTATGTTGTTATATAGTTAATAATAATAATAATATAACATGTTTATGTTGTTATATAGTTAATAATAATCATAATATTACATGTTTATGTTGTTATATAGTTCATAATAATATTATAACATGTTTATGTTGTTATATAGTTGATAATAATCATAATATAACATGTTTATGTTGTTATATAGTTAATAATAATAATAATATAACATGTTTATGTTGTTATATAGTTAATAATAATCATAATATAACATGTTTATGTTGTTATATAGTTCATAATAATATTATAACATGTTTATGTTGTTATATATAGTTAATAATAATAATAATATAACATGTTTATGTTGTTATATAGTTAATAATAATAATATAACATGTTTATTATAACATGTTTATGTTGTTATATAGTTAATAATAATAATAATATAACATGTTTATGTTGTTATATAGTTAATAATAATAATAATATAACATGTTTATGTTGTTATATAGTTGATAATAATCATAATATAACATGTTTATGTTGTTATATCGTTAATAATAATAATAATATAACATGTTTATGTTGTTATATAGTTCATAATATAACATGTTTATGTTGTTATATAGTTAATAATAATAATAATATAGCATGTTTATGTTGTTATATAGTTAATAATAATAATATAACATGTTTATGTTGTTATATAGTTAATAATAATAATAATATAACATGTTTATGTTGTTATATAGTTAATAATAATAAAAATAATATAACATGTTTATGTTGTTATATAGTTAATAATAATAATACAACATGTTTATGTTGTTATATAGTTAATAATAATCATAATATAACATGTTTATGTTGTTATATAGTTAATAATAATAATAATAATATAACATGTTTATGTTGTTATATAGTTAATAATAATAATAATAATATAACATGTTTATGTTGTTATATAGTTAATAATAATAATAATATAACATGTTTATGTTGTTATATAGTTAATAATAATCATAATATAACATGTTTATGTTGTTATATAGTTAATAATAATCATAATATTACATGTTTATGTTGTTATATAGTTAATAATAATAATAATATAACATGTTTATGTTGTTATATAGTTAATAATAATCATAATATTACATGTTTATGTTGTTATATAGTTAATAATAATAATATAACATGTTTATGTTGTTATATAGTTAATAATAATAATAATATAACATGTTTATGTTGTTATATAGTTAATAATAATAATAATATAACATGTTTATGTTGTTATATAGTTAATAATAATCATAATATAACATGTTTATGTTGTTATATAGTTAATAATAATCATAATATTACATGTTTATGTTGTTATATAGTTAATAATAATAATAATATAACATGTTTATGTTGTTATATAGTTAATAATAATCATAATATTACATGTTTATGTTGTTATATAGTTAATAATAATAATATAACATGTTTATGTTGTTATATAGTTAATAATAATAATATAACATGTTTATGTTGTTATATAGTTAATAATAATAATAATATAACATGTTTATGTTGTTATATAGTTAATAATAATAATAATATAACATGTTTATGTTGTTATATACTTAATAATAATAATAATATAACATGTTTATGTTGTTATATAGTTGATAATAATCATAATATAACATGTTTATGTTGTTATATAGTTAATAATAATAATAATATAACATGTTTATGTTGTTATATAGTTAATAATAATCATAATATAACATGTTTATGTTGTTATATAGTTCATAATATAACATGTTTATGTTGTTATATAGTTAATAATAATAATAATATAGCATGTTTATGTTGTTATATAGTTAATAATAATAATATAACATGTTTGTGTTGTTATATAGTTAATAATAATAATAATAATATAACATGTTTATGTTGTTATATAGTTAATAATAATCATAATATTACATGTTTATGTTGTTATATAGTTAATAATAATAATATAACATGTTTATGTTGTTATATAGTTAATAATAATCATAATATAACATGTTTATGTTGTTATATAGTTAATAATAATAATAATAATATAACATGTTTATGTTGTTATATAGTTAATAATAATAATAATATAACATGTTTATGTTGTTATATAGTTAATAATAATAATAATAATATAACATGTTTATGTTGTTATATAGTTAATAATAATCATAATATTACATGTTTATGTTGTTATATAGTTCATAATAATATTATAACATGTTTATGTTGTTATATATAGTTAATAATAATAATAATATAACATGTTTATGTTGTTATATAGTTAATAATAATAATATAACATGTTTATGTTGTTATATACTTAATAATAATAATAATATAACATGTTTATGTTGTTATATAGTTAATAATAATAATAATATAACATGTTTATGTTGTTATATACTTAATAATAATAATAATATAACATGTTTATGTTGTTATATAGTTGATAATAATCATAATATAACATGTTTATGTTGTTATATAGTTAATAATAATAATAATATAACATGTTTATGTTGTTATATAGTTAATAATAATCATAATATAACATGTTTATGTTGTTATATAGTTAATAATAATAATAATATAACATGTTTATGTTGTTATATAGTTAATAATAATCATAATATTACATGTTTATGTTGTTATATAGTTCATAATAATATTATAACATGTTTATGTTGTTATATAGTTGATAATAATCATAATATAACATGTTTATGTTGTTATATAGTTAATAATAATAATAATATAACATGTTTATGTTGTTATATAGTTAATAATAATCATAATATAACATGTTTATGTTGTTATATAGTTCATAATAATATTATAACATGTTTATGTTGTTATATATAGTTAATAATAATAATAATATAACATGTTTATGTTGTTATATAGTTAATAATAATAATATAACATGTTTATTATAACATGTTTATGTTGTTATATAGTTAATAATAATAATAATATAACATGTTTATGTTGTTATATAGTTAATAATAATAATAATATAACATGTTTATGTTGTTATATAGTTGATAATAATCATAATATAACATGTTTATGTTTTTATATCGTTAATAATAATAATAATATAACATGTTTATGTTGTTATATAGTTCATAATATAACATGTTTATGTTGTTATATAGTTAATAATAATAATAATATAGCATGTTTATGTTGTTATATAGTTAATAATAATAATATAACATGTTTATGTTGTTATATAGTTAATAATAATAATAATATAACATGTTTATGTTGTTATATAGTTAATAATAATAAAAATAATATAACATGTTTATGTTGTTATATAGTTAATAATAATCATAATATTACATGTTTATGTTGTTATATAGTTAATAATAATAATACAACATGTTTATGTTGTTATATAGTTAATAATAATCATAATATAACATGTTTATGTTGTTATATAGTTAATAATAATAATAATAATATAACATGTTTATGTTGTTATATAGTTAATAATAATAATAATAATATAACATGTTTATGTTGTTATATAGTTAATAATAATAATAATATAACATGTTTATGTTGTTATATAGTTAATAATAATCATAATATAACATGTTTATGTTGTTATATAGTTAATAATAATCATAATATTACATGTTTATGTTGTTATATAGTTAATAATAATAATAATATAACATGTTTATGTTGTTATATAGTTAATAATAATCATAATATTACATGTTTATGTTGTTATATAGTTAATAATAATAATATAACATGTTTATGTTGTTATATAGTTAATAATAATCATAATATAACATGTTTATGTTGTTATATAGTTAATAATAATAATAATAATATAACATGTTTATGTTGTTATATAGTTAATAATAATCATAATATTACATGTTTATGTTGTTATATAGTTAATAATAATAATATAACATGTTTATGTTGTTATATAGTTAATAATAATCATAATATAACATGTTTATGTTGTTATATAGTTAATAATAATAATAATAATATAACATGTTTATGTTGTTATATAGTTAATAATAATAATAATAAAACATGTTTATGTTGTTATATAGTTAATAATAATAATAATAATATAACATGTTTATGTTGTTATATAGTTAATAATAATCATAATATTACATGTTTATGTTGTTATATAGTTCATAATAATATTATAACATGTTTATGTTGTTATATATAGTTAATAATAATAATAATATAACATGTTTATGTTGTTATATAGTTAATAATAATAATATAACATGTTTATGTTGTTATATACTTAATAATAATAATAATATAACATGTTTATGTTGTTATATACTTAATAATAATAATAATATAACATGTTTATTTTGTTATATAGTTGATAATAATCATAATATAACATGTTTATGTTGTTATATAGTTAATAATAATAATAATATAACATGTTTATGTTGTTATATAGTTAATAATAATCATAATATAACATGTTTATGTTGTTATATAGTTAATAATAATCATAATATTACATGTTTATGTTGTTATATAGTTCATAATAATATTATAACATGTTTATGTTGTTATATAGTTGATAATAATCATAATATAACATGTTTATGTTGTTATATAGTTAATAATAATAATAATATAACATGTTTATGTTGTTATATAGTTAATAATAATCATAATATAACATGTTTATGTTGTTATATAGTTCATAATAATCATAATATTACATGTTTATGTTGTTATATAGTTCATAATAATATTATAACATGTTTATGTTGTTATATATAGTTAATAATAATAATAATATAACATGTTTATGTTGTTATATAGTTAATAATAATAATATAACATGTTTATTATAACATGTTTATGTTGTTATATAGTTAATAATAATAATAATATAACATGTTTATGTTGTTATATACTTAATAATAATAATAATATAACATGTTTATGTTGTTATATAGTTGATAATAATCATAATATAACATGTTTATGTTGTTATATAGTTAATAATAATAATAATATAACATGTTTATGTTGTTATATAGTTAATAATAATAATAATATAACATGTTTATGTTGTTATATAGTTCATAATATAACATGTTTATGTTGTTATATAGTTAATAATAATAATAATATAGCATGTTTATGTTGTTATATAGTTAATAATAATAATATAACATGTTTATGTTGTTATATAGTTAATAATAATAATAATATAACATGTTTATGTTGTTATATAGTTAATAATAATAATAATAATATAACATGTTTATGTTGTTATATAGTTAATAATAATAATATAACATGTTTATGTTGTTATATAGTTAATAATAATCATAATATAACATGTTTATGTTGTTATATAGTTAATAATAATAATAATAATAATATAACATGTTTATGTTGTTATATAGTTAATAATAATCATAATATAACATGTTTATGTTGTTATATAGTTAATAATAATAATAATAATATAACATGTTTATGTTGTTATATAGTTAATAATAATCATAATATTACATGTTTATGTTGTTATATAGTTCATAATAATATTATAACATGTTTATGTTGTTATATATAGTTAATAATAATAATATAACATGTTTATGTTGTTATATAGTTAATAATAATAATAATATAACATGTTTATGTTGTTATATAGTTGATAATAATCATAATATAACATGTTTATGTTGTTATATAGTTAATAATAATCATAATATAACATGTTTATGTTGTTATATAGTTAATAATAATCATAATATTACATGTTTATGTTGTTATATAGTTAATAATAATCATAATATAACATGTTTATGTTGTTATATAGTTAATAATAATAATATAACATGTTTATGTTGTTATATAGTTAATAATAATCATAATATAACATGTTTATGTTGTTATATAGTTAATAATAATAATATAACATGTTTATGTTGTTATATAGTTAATAATAATCATAATATGACATGTTTATGTTGTTATATAGTTAATAATAATAATATAACATGTTTATGTTGTTATATAGTTAATAATAATAATAATATAACATGTTTATGTTGTTATATAGTTAATAATAATCATAATATAACATGTTTATGTTGTTATATAGTTAATAATAATCATAATATTACATGTTTATGTTGTTATATAGTTAATAATAATATTATAACATGTTTATGTTGTTATATAGTTAATAATAATAATAATATAGCATGTTTATGTTGTTATATAGTTAATAATAATCATAATATTACATGTTTATGTTGTTATATAGTTAATAATAATAATAATATAACATGTTTATGTTGTTATATAGTTAATAATAATCATAATATAACATGTTTATGTTGTTATATAGTTAATAATAATCATAATATTACATGTTTATGTTGTTATATAGTTAATAATAATCATAATATTACATGTTTATGTTGTTATATAGTTAATAATAATAATAATATAACATGTTTATGTTGTTATATAGTTAATAATAATCATAATATTACATGTTTATGTTGTTATATAGTTAATAATAATAATAATATAACATGTTTATGTTGTTATATAGTTAATAATAATCCTAATATTACATGTTTATGTTGTTATATAGTTCATAATAATAATAATATAACATGTTTATGTTGTTATATAGTTAATAATAATCATAATATAACATGTTTATGTTGTTATATAGTTAATAATAATAATATAACATGTTTATGTTGTTATATAGTTAATAATAATCATAATATTACATGTTTATGTTGTTATATAGTTAATAATAATAATATAACATGTTTATGTTGTTATATAGTTAATAATAATAATATAACATGTTTATGTTGTTATATAGTTAATAATAATAATAATATAACATGTTTATGTTGTTATATAGTTAATAATAATCATAATATTACATGTTTATGTTGTTATATAGTTCATAATAATATTATAACATGTTTATGTTGTTATATAGTTAATAATAATAATAATATAGCATGTTTATGTTGTTATATAGTTAATAATAATAATATAACATGTTTATGTTGTTATATAGTTAATAATAATAATAATATAACATGTTTATGTTGTTATATAGTTAATAATAATCATAATATTACATGTTTATGTTGTTATATAGTTAATAATAATAATATAACATGTTTATGTTGTTATATAGTTAATAATAATCATAATATAACATGTTTATGTTGTTATATAGTTAATAATAATAATAATAATAATATAACATGTTTATGTTGTTATATAGTTAATAATAATCATAATATTACATGTTTATGTTGTTATATAGTTAATAATAATAATATAACATGTTTATGTTGTTATATAGTTAATAATAATCATAATATAACATGTTTATGTTGTTATATAGTTAATAATAATAATAATAATATAACATGTTTATGTTGTTATATAGTTAATAATAATCATAATATAACATGTTTATGTTGTTATATAGTTAATAATAATAATAATAATATAACATGTTTATGTTGTTATATAGTTAATAATAATCATAATATTACATGTTTATGTTGTTATATAGTTCATAATAATATTATAACATGTTTATGTTGTTATATATAGTTAATAATAATAATATTATAACATGTTTATGTTGTTATATAGTTAATAATAATAATATAACATGTTTATGTTGTTATATAGTTAATAATAATAATAATATAACATGTTTATGTTGTTATATAGTTAATAATAATAATAATATAACATGTTTATGTTGTTATATACTTAATAATAATAATAATATAACATGTTTATGTTGTTATATAGTTGATAATAATCATAATATAACATGTTTATGTTGTTATATAGTTAATAATAATAATAATATAACATGTTTATGTTGTTATATAGTTGATAATAATCATAATATAACATGTTTATGTTGTTATATAGTTAATAATAATAATAATATAACATGTTTATGTTGTTATATAGTTAATAATAATCATAATATTACATGTTTATGTTGTTATATAGTTCATAATAATATTATAACATGTTTATGTTGTTATATAGTTGATAATAATCATAATATAACATGTTTATGTTGTTATATAGTTAATAATAATAATAATATAACATGTTTATGTTGTTATATAGTTAATAATAATCATAATATTACATGTTTATGTTGTTATATAGTTCATAATAATATTATAACATGTTTATGTTGTTATATATAGTTAATAATAATAATAATATAACATGTTTATGTTGTTATATAGTTAATAATAATAATATAACATGTTTATGTTGTTATATAGTTAATAATAATAATAATATAACATGTTTATGTTGTTATATAGTTAATAATAATAATAATATAACATGTTTATGTTGTTATATACTTAATAATAATAATAATATAACATGTTTATGTTGTTATATAGTTCATAATAATCATAATATAACATGTTTATGTTGTTATATAGTTAATAATAATAATAATATAACATGTTTATGTTGTTATATAGTTCATAATATAACATGTTTATGTTGTTATATAGTTAATAATAATAATAATATAGCATGTTTATGTTGTTATATAGTTAATAATAATAATATAACATGTTTATGTTGTTATATAGTTAATAATAATAATAATATAACATGTTTATGTTGTTATATAGTTAATAATAATAATAATAATATAACATGTTTATGTTGTTATATAGTTAATAATAATCATAATATTACATGTTTATGTTGTTATATAGTTAATAATAATAATATAACATGTTTATGTTGTTATATAGTTAATAATAATCATAATATAACATGTTTATGTTGTTATATAGTTAATAATAATAATAATAATATAACATGTTTATGTTGTTATATAGTTAATAATAATCATAATATTACATGTTTATGTTGTTATATAGTTCATAATAATAATATAACATGTTTATGTTGTTATATAGTTAATAATAATAATAATATAACATGTTTATGTTGTGATATAGTTAATAATAATAATAATAATATAACATGTTTATGTTGTTATATAGTTAATAATAATCATAATATTACATGTTTATGTTGTTATATAGTTAATAATAATAATATAACATGTTTATGTTGTTATATAGTTAATAATAATCATAATATAACATGTTTATGTTGTTATATAGTTAATAATAATAATAATAATATAACATGTTTATGTTGTTATATAGTTAATAATAATCATAATATAACATGTTTATGTTGTTATATAGTTAATAATAATAATAATAATATAACATGTTTATGTTGTTATATAGTTAATAATAATCATAATATTACATGTTTATGTTGTTATATAGTTCATAATAATATTATAACATGTTTATGTTGTTATATATAGTTAATAATAATAATAATATAACATGTTTATGTTGTTATATAGTTAATAATAATAATATAACATGTTTATGTTGTTATATACTTAATAATAATAATAATATAACATGTTTATGTTGTTATATAGTTGATAATAATCATAATATAACATGTTTATGTTGTTATATAGTTAATAATAATCATAATATTACATGTTTATGTTGTTATATAGTTCATAATAATATTAGAACATGTTTATGTTGTTATATAGTTGATAATAATAGTTGATAAATCAAAGATGGCGCCCTCCGTGGCAGACGTCTCTGTGACACTCTCCCGTGTTTTTCTATTTTTTGCTATTTTATTGTTCATTTTGGACATTCAACACACTCACGCAGTACATTACAACAGGGAGACACTTTTGAACATCGGCAGGGTTCACCATGAACTTTCATTTAGCCTCTCAGACTTTGCCTTTCTTCTGCGCCGGGAGAACGCAGCAGCCTGCGGCCCCGGTGAGCTGAATACCCGGCGAGCAAAGCATCCGAGGCGTAAACGAGGCAAGCGAGCCGGCCTGCATGCTAGGCTAAAAGCTAGAGCGACTAGGCCACCGCTACCAAGCTTGCTGCTAGCCAACGTCCGCTCTCTTGAAAACAAGATGGACGAACTACGAGCAAGGATTACAGCTCAACGTGAGATCAGGGAATGCTGTGTCCTCACCTTCACAGAAACCTGGCTGACGGAGGATATACCGGACTCGGCGATCCAGTTGGAATCATTTGCTGCTTACCGGGGAGATCGGACTTTAGCGTCTGGTAAACACAGAGGTGGCGGCGTCTGTGTTTACGTAAACAAACGGTGGTGCACAGACGTACAGACGATGGAAAAGCACTGCTCGCAGGACATTGAGCTGCTGATGGTGAAATGCAGACCTTTTTATTTACCTCGTGAGTTTAGCGCTGTGTATTTAACTGCTGTTTACATCCCACCACGAGCTAACACTGCTAATGCACTAGGCCTCCTGCATGACATCATCGATAAACACGAGACCAAACACCCAGACGCTGTATTCATTATATCTGGCGATTTCAACCACTGTAACCTCAGGACTGTCCTCCCCAAATATTACCAGTATGTGAGCTTTCCCACAAGGGAAAATAACATCCTGGACCAAGTCTACTGCAACATGAAAGGTGCTTTGAAGGCTGTTCCAAGACCCCACTTTGGAAAGGCTGACCACATCTCTATATTCCTTTATCCAACGTACAGACAACTTCTCAAAAAAGCTCCCCCTGTAAGTACAGCAGTTAAAGTATGGAATGAAGAAACTGATCAAGTACTTCAGGACTGCTTTGGCTGCACAAACTGGGATGTGTTTAAAACTGCAGCGGGGAGGGAAGATTGTACTGTTGATTTGGATGAATATGCTTCTGCTGTTACTGGCTACATTAGCACATGTATAGAGACTGTTACCACCACCAAGTATTACAGAAAATACCCTAACCAAAAACAGTGGATGAACTGTGATGTAAGGGCTAAGCAACGTGCTCGTTCGACTGCATTTGTCATGGGCACCGCTGATGACTACAAAAAGGCCAGATATGACCTGAGGAGGTCCATACGAGAGGCCAAAAGACAGTACAGACAGAAGCTGGAGGGCTACTATTCCACCTCAGACCCTCGGCGCATGTGGGCGGGGCTCCAGCACATCACAGACTATCGACAGCAGAGTAGCGTAGCCACGTCCAGCCAAACCACACTTCCAGATGAGCTGAACGAGTTCTATGCCCGCTTTGACACCCAAACTTCTGATGAGCAGAGAGGGTGGCTGAACCTGGAGAGCACACAGGACGCACCTCTCATGGTGACATCAGCTGATGTGCGCAGGGTTCTAAACAAAACAAACCCACGAAAAGCAGCAGGCCCAGACAACATCTCAGGACGTGCACTTCGGGTTTGCTCATCAGAGCTAGCTGATGTGCTTGCTGACATATTTAACCTGTCGCTTGCACAAGCATCTGTACCGACCTGCTTTAAGTCCACCACCATAGTGCCCGTACCCAAGAAGAGCAACGTGACCTGCTTGAATGACTATCGCCCTATAGCACTCACTCCTATTGTTATGAAGTGCTTTGAAAGAATAGTCATGACCCACATCAAAAAGAGCATCCCGGCGGCAACTGTGGACCCTCTACAGTTTGCATATCGCCAGAACCGGTCCACGGATGATGCAGTCAACACTGCCATCCACACAGCCCTTTCTCACCTACAGGGCCAGGACACATACGTCAGAATGCTATTTATAGACTATAGCTCTGCTTTTAATACAGTCAGCCCCCACAAACTCACAAATAAGCTCCTCACACTTGGCCTGTCTCCCTCCCTCTGTAACTGGGTGTTTAACTTTCTCACAGGCAGACCCCAGTCAGTCAGAGTCCACAACCGCACATCCAGCTCAAGAATTGTGAGCACTGGGACCCCACAGGGGTGTGTGCTGAGTCCACTCCTCTACACGCTCTTCACCTACGATTGCGTGGCCTCCCAGAACAACACCAGCATCATTAAATTTGCGGATGACACTACAGTCATCGGACTGATCACTGGTGGTGTTGAAACATCATACAGAAGAGAGGTGGCGGACCTCATAGCTTGGTGTCGTGATAACAATCTCCTTCTCAATACAGATAAGACTAAAGAGATGATCATCGACCCAAGAACAAGGGAAAAGGAGCCACATAGACCCCTGTTTATTGGTGAGACTGAGGTGGAGAGGGTGAAAACCTTCAAGTTCCTTGGCACACACATCAGCGAGGACCTCACCTGGTCTTACAACACCCAACAAATTCTGAAGAAGTCCCAAAGGAGACTGTACTTCCTGAGAAGACTGAGGAAATTTGGCATGTCCACCACAATCCTGAGTTGCTTCTACAGATGCACCATCGAAAGTGTCCTTACCGCCTCCATCACTGTTTGGTACGGTAACTGTACAACACGTGATAGGAAGGCACTCCAGCGGGTGATCAAGACCTCACAGAACATTGTTGGGGCAGCCCTCCCCTCACTGCAAGACATTTATACATCTAGAGTCCTACGCAGAACACACAACCTCATCAAGGACAGCACACATCCACAACACTCATTATTCACACTCCTACCATCAGGCAGACGCTACAGGAGTTTGAAGTCCAGGACCACAAGGCTGGCAAACAGCTTTTACCCACAGGCCATCAGGCTTCTCAATGAAGCACTCAGACACGCCACACGCAACACACACTCATAGCACTTTATTTATTTATTTATTTATTTGTATTATTTACTTGCATTAATGTCTCTTCTGTTGTTGCTTAATTTCTTGGTATTTATGTATATGTGTTTATGTTTCTTATGTTCTTATTCTTTCTTGTGTTTTTCTTTCTTTTCCTTGGGAGAATGAACAGAATAAGATTTTCATTGCATGGTATAACTGCTGTTTTACCATGCACATGACAATAAAACTCTCTTGAATCTTGAATCTTGATAATAATCATAATATAACATGTTTATGTTGTTATATAGTTAATAATAATAATAATATAACATGTTTATGTTGTTATATAGTTAATAATAATCATAATATAACATGTTTATGTTGTTATACAGTTAATAATAATCATAATATTACATGTTTATGTTGTTATATAGTTCATAATAATATTATAACATGTTTATGTTGTTATATATAGTTAATAATAATAATAATAATATAACATGTTTATGTTGTTATATAGTTAATAATAATAATATAACATGTTTATGTTGTTATATAGTTAATAATAATAATAATATAACATGTTTATGTTGTTATATACTTAATAATAATAATAATATAACATGTTTATGTTGTTATATAGTTGATAATAATCATAATATAACATGTTTATGTTGTTATATAGTTAATAATAATAATAATATAACATGTTTATGTTGTTATATAGTTAATAATAATCATAATATAACATGTTTATGTTGTTATATAGTTCATAATATAACATGTTTATGTTGTTATATAGTTAATAATAATAATAATATAGCATGTTTATGTTGTTATATAGTTAATAATAATAATATAACATGTTTATGTTGTTATATAGTTAATAATAATAATAATATAACATGTTTATGTTGTTATATAGTTAATAATAATAATAATAATATAACATGTTTATGTTGTTATATAGTTAATAATAATCATAATATTACATGTTTATGTTGTTATATAGTTAATAATAATAATATAACATGTTTATGTTGTTATATAGTTAATAATAATCATAATATAACATGTTTATGTTGTTATATAGTTAATAATAATAATAATAATATAACATGTTTATGTTGTTATATAGTTAATAATAATAATAATATAACATGTTTATGTTGTTATATAGTTAATAATAATAATAATAATATAACATGTTTATGTTGTTATATAGTTAATAATAATCATAATATTACATGTTTATGTTGTTATATAGTTCATAATAATATTATAACATGTTTATGTTGTTATATATAGTTAATAATAATAATAATATAACATGTTTATGTTGTTATATAGTTAATAATAATAATATAACATGTTTATGTTGTTATATAGTTAATAATAATAATAATATAACATGTTTATGTTGTTATATAGTTAATAATAATAATAATATAACATGTTTATGTTGTTATATACTTAATAATAATAATAATATAACATGTTTATGTTGTTATATAGTTGATAATAATCATAATATAACATGTTTATGTTGTTATATAGTTAATAATAATAATAATATAACATGTTTATGTTGTTATATAGTTAATAATAATAATAATATAACATGTTTATGTTGTTATATAGTTAATAATAATCATAATATTACATGTTTATGTTGTTATATAGTTCATAATAATATTATAACATGTTTATGTTGTTATATAGTTGATAATAATCATAATATAACATGTTTATGTTGTTATATAGTTAATAATAATAATAATATAACATGTTTATGTTGTTATATAGTTAATAATAATCATAATATAACATGTTTATGTTGTTATATAGTTAATAATAATCATAATATTACATGTTTATGTTGTTATATAGTTCATAATAATATTATAACATGTTTATGTTGTTATATATAGTTAATAATAATCATAATATAACATGTTTATGTTGTTATATAGTTAATAATAATAATATAACATGTTTATTATAACATGTTTATGTTGTTATATAGTTAATAATAATAATAATATAACATGTTTATGTTGTTATATACTTAATAATAATAATAATATAACATGTTTATGTTGTTATATAGTTGATAATAATCATAATATAACATGTTTATGTTGTTATATCGTTAATAATAATAATAATATAACATGTTTATGTTGTTATATAGTTCATAATATAACATGTTTATGTTGTTATATAGTTAATAATAATAATATAACATGTTTATGTTGTTATATAGTTAATAATAATAATAATATAACATGTTTATGTTGTTATATAGTTAATAATAATCATAATATTACATGTTTATGTTGTTATATAATTAATAATAATAATACAACATGTTTATGTTGTTATATAGTTGATAATAATCATAATATAACATGTTTATGTTGTTATATCGTTAATAATAATAATAATATAACATGTTTATGTTGTTATATAGTTCATAATATAACATGTTTATGTTGTTATATAGTTAATAATAATAATATAACATGTTTATGTTGTTATATAGTTAATAATAATAATAATATAACATGTTTATGTTGTTATATAGTTAATAATAATCATAATATTACATGTTTATGTTGTTATATAATTAATAATAATAATACAACATGTTTATGTTGTTATATAGTTAATAATAATCATAATATAACATGTTTATGTTGTTATATAGTTAATAATAATAATAATAATATAACATGTTTATGTTGTTATATAGTTAATAATAATCATAATATTACATGTTTATGTTGTTTTATAGTTAATAATAATAATATAACATGTTTATGTTGTTATATAGTTAATAATAATCATAATATAACATGTTTATGTTGTTATATAGTTAATAATAATAATAATAATATAACATGTTTATGTTGTTATATAGTTAATAATAATAATAATATAACATGTTCATGTTGTTATATAGTTAATAATAATAATAATAATATAACATGTTTATGTTGTTATATAGTTAATAATAATCATAATATTACATGTTTATGTTGTTATATAGTTCATAATAATATTATAACATGTTTATGTTGTTATATATAGTTAATAATAATAATAATATAACATGTTTATGTTGTTATATAGTTAATAATAATAATATAACATGTTTATGTTGTTATATACTTAATAATAATAATAATATAACATGTTTATGTTGTTATATAGTTAATAATAAGAATAATATAACATGTTTATGTTGTTATATACTTAATAATAATAATAATATAACATGTTTATGTTGTTATATAGTTGATAATAATCATAATATAACATGTTTATGTTGTTATATAGTTAATAATAATAATAATATAACATGTTTATGTTGTTATATAGTTAATAATAATCATAATATAACATGTTTATGTTGTTATATAGTTAATAATAATTATAATATAACATGTTTATGTTGTTATATAGTTAATAATAATCATAATATTACATGTTTATGTTGTTATATAGTTCATAATAATATTATAACATGTTTATGTTGTTATATAGTTGATAATAATCATAATATAACATGTTTATGTTGTTATATAGTTAATAATAATAATAATATAACATGTTCATGTTGTTATATAGTTAATAATAATCATAATATAACATGTTTATGTTGTTATATAGTTAATAATAATCATAATATTACATGTTTATGTTGTTATATAGTTCATAATAATATTATAACATGTTTATGTTGTTATATATAGTTAATAATAATCATAATATAACATGTTTATGTTGTTATATAGTTAATAATAATAATATAACATGTTTATTATAACATGTTTATGTTGTTATATAGTTAATAATAATAATAATATAACATGTTTATGTTGTTATATACTTAATAATAATAATAATATAACATGTTTATGTTGTTATATAGTTGATAATAATCATAATATAACATGTTTATGTTGTTATATCGTTAATAATAATAATAATATAACATGTTTATGTTGTTATATAGTTCATAATATAACATGTTTATGTTGTTATATAGTTAATAATAATAATATAACATGTTTATGTTGTTATATAGTTAATAATAATCATAATATAACATGTTTATGTTGTTATATAGTTAATAATAATTATAATATAACATGTTTATGTTGTTATATAGTTAATAATAATCATAATATTACATGTTTATGTTGTTATATAGTTCATAATAATATTATAACATGTTTATGTTGTTATATAGTTGATAATAATCATAATATAACATGTTTATGTTGTTATATAGTTAATAATAATAATAATATAACATGTTCATGTTGTTATATAGTTAATAATAATCATAATATAACATGTTTATGTTGTTATATAGTTAATAATAATCATAATATTACATGTTTATGTTGTTATATAGTTCATAATAATATTATAACATGTTTATGTTGTTATATATAGTTAATAATAATCATAATATAACATGTTTATGTTGTTATATAGTTAATAATAATAATATAACATGTTTATTATAACATGTTTATGTTGTTATATAGTTAATAATAATAATAATATAACATGTTTATGTTGTTATATACTTAATAATAATAATAATATAACATGTTTATGTTGTTATATAGTTGATAATAATCATAATATAACATGTTTATGTTGTTATATCGTTAATAATAATAATAATATAACATGTTTATGTTGTTATATAGTTCATAATATAACATGTTTATGTTGTTATATAGTTAATAATAATAATATAACATGTTTATGTTGTTATATAGTTAATAATAATAAAAATAATATAACATGTTTATGTTGTTATATAGTTAATAATAATAATACAACATGTTTATGTTGTTATATAGTTAATAATAATCATAATATAACATGTTTATGTTGTTATATAGTTAATAATAATAATAATATTATAACATGTTTATGTTGTTATATAGTTAATAATAATAATAATAATATAACATGTTTATGTTGTTATATAGTTAATAATAATAATATAACATGTTTATGTTGTTATATAGTTAATAATAATAATAATATAACATGTTTATGTTGTTATATAGTTGATAATAATCATAATATAACATGTTTATGTTGTTATATAGTTAATAATAATAATAATATAACATGTTTATGTTGTTATATAGTTAATAATAATAATAATATAACATGTTTATGTTGTTATATAGTTAATAATAATCATAATATAACATGTTTATGTTGTTATATAGTTAATAATAATCATAATATTACATGTTTATGTTGTTATATAGTTAATAATAATAATAATATAACATGTTTATGTTGTTATATAGTTAATAATAATCATAATATTACATGTTTATGTTGTTATATAGTTAATAATAATAATATAACATGTTTATGTTGTTATATAGTTAATAATAATCATCATATAACATGTTTATGTTGTTATATAGTTAATAATAATAATAATAATATAACATGTTTATGTTGTTATATAGTTAATAATAATCATAATATTACATGTTTATGTTGTTATATAGTTCATAATAATAATATAACATGTTTATGTTGTTATATAGTTAATAATAATAATAATATAACATGTTTATGTTGTTATATAGTTAATAATAATAATAATAATATAACATGTTTATGTTGTTATATAGTTAATAATAATCATAATATTACATGTTTATGTTGTTATATAGTTAATAATAATAATAATAATATAACATGTTTATGTTGTTATATAGTTAATAATAATCATAATATTACATGTTTATGTTGTTATATAGTTCATAATAATATTATAACATGTTTATGTTGTTATATATAGTTAATAATAATAATAATATAACATGTTTATGTTGTTATATAGTTAATAATAATAATATAACATGTTTATGTTGTTATATACTTAATAATAATAATAATATAACATGTTTATGTTGTTATATAGTTAATAATAATAATAATATAACATGTTTATGTTGTTATATAGTTAATAATAATCATAATATTACATGTTTATGTTGTTATATAGTTCATAATAATATTATAACATGTTTATGTTGTTATATAGTTGATAATAATAATAATATAGCATGTTTATGTTGTTATATAGTTAATAATAATCATAATATTACATGTTTATGTTGTTATATAGTTAATAATAATAATAATATAACATGTTTATGTTGTTATATAGTTAATAATAATCATAATATAACATGTTTATGTTGTTATATAGTTAATAATAATCATAATATTACATGTTTATGTTGTTATATAGTTAATAATAATCATAATATTACATGTTTATGTTGTTATATAGTTAATAATAATAATAATATAACATGTTTATGTTGTTATATAGTTAATAATAATCATAATATTACATGTTTATGTTGTTATATAGTTAATAATAATAATAATATAACATGTTTATGTTGTTATATAGTTAATAATAATCCTAATATTACATGTTTATGTTGTTATATAGTTCATAATAATAATAATATAACATGTTTATGTTGTTATATAGTTAATAATAATCATAATATAACATGTTTATGTTGTTATATAGTTAATAATAATAATATAACATGTTTATGTTGTTATATAGTTAATAATAATCATAATATTACATGTTTATGTTGTTATATAGTTAATAATAATAATATAACATGTTTATGTTGTTATATAGTTAATAATAATCATAATATTACATGTTTATGTTGTTATATAGTTCATAATAATATTATAACATGTTTATGTTGTTATATAGTTAATAATAATAATAATATAGCATGTTTATGTTGTTATATAGTTAATAATAATAATATAACATGTTTATGTTGTTATATAGTTAATAATAATAATAATATAACATGTTTATGTTGTTATATAGTTAATAATAATAATAATAATAATATAACATGTTTATGTTGTTATATAGTTAATAATAATCATAATATTACATGTTTATGTTGTTATATAGTTAATAATAATAATATAACATGTTTATGTTGTTATATAGTTAATAATAATCATAATATAACATGTTTATGTTGTTATATAGTTAATAATAATAATAATAATAATATAACATGTTTATGTTGTTATATAGTTAATAATAATCATAATATTACATGTTTATGTTGTTATATAGTTAATAATAATAATATAACATGTTTATGTTGTTATATAGTTAATAATAATCATAATATAACATGTTTATGTTGTTATATAGTTAATAATAATAATAATAATATAACATGTTTATGTTGTTATATAGTTAATAATAATCATAATATAACATGTTTATGTTGTTATATAGTTAATAATAATAATAATAATATAACATGTTTATGTTGTTATATAGTTAATAATAATCATAATATTACATGTTTATGTTGTTATATAGTTCATAATAATATTATAACATGTTTATGTTGTTATATATAGTTAATAATAATAATAATATAACATGTTTATGTTGTTATATAGTTAATAATAATAATATAACATGTTTATGTCGTTATATAGTTAATAATAATAATAATATAACATGTTTATGTTGTTATATACTTAATAATAATAATAATATAACATGTTTATGTTGTTATATAGTTGATAATAATCATAATATAACATGTTTATGTTGTTATATAGTTAATAATAATAATAATATAACATGTTTATGTTGTTATATAGTTGATAATAATCATAATATAACATGTTTATGTTGTTATATAGTTAATAATAATAATAATATAACATGTTTATGTTGTTATATAGTTAATAATAATCATAATATTACATGTTTATGTTGTTATATAGTTCATAATAATATTATAACATGTTTATGTTGTTATATAGTTGATAATAATCATAATATAACATGTTTATGTTGTTATATAGTTAATAATAATAATAATATAACATGTTTATGTTGTTATATAGTTAATAATAATAATAATATTACATGTTTATGTTGTTATATAGTTCATAATAATATTATAACATGTTTATGTTGTTATATAGTTGATAATAATCATAATATAACATGTTTATGTTGTTATATAGTTAATAATAATAATAATATAACATGTTTATGTTGTTATATAGTTAATAATAATCATAATATAACATGTTTATGTTGTTATATAGTTAATAATAATCATAATATTACATGTTTATGTTGTTATATAGTTCATAATAATATTATAACATGTTTATGTTGTTATATATAGTTAATAATAATAATAATTTAACATGTTTATGTTGTTATATAGTTAATAATAATAATATAACATGTTTATGTTGTTATATAGTTAATAATAATAATAATATAACATGTTTATGTTGTTATATAGTTAATAATAATAATAATATAACATGTTTATGTTGTTATATAGTTAATAATAATAATAATATAACATGTTTATGTTGTTATATACTTAATAATAATAATAATATAACATGTTTATGTTGTTATATAGTTCATAATAATCATAATATAACATGTTTATGTTGTTATATAGTTAATAATAATAATAATATAACATGTTTATGTTGTTATATAGTTCATAATATAACATGTTTATGTTGTTATATAGTTAATAATAATAATATAACATGTTTATGTTGTTATATAGTTAATAATAATAATAATATAACATGTTTATGTTGTGATATGGTTAATAATAATAATAATAATATAACATGTTTATGTTGTTATATAGTTAATAATAATCATAATATTACATGTTTATGTTGTTATATAGTTAATAATAATAATATAACATGTTTATGTTGTTATATAGTTAATAATAATCATAATATAACATGTTTATGTTGTTATATAGTTAATAATAATAATAATAATATAACATGTTTATGTTGTTATATAGTTAATAATAATCATAATATAACATGTTTATGTTGTTATATAGTTAATAATAATAATAATAATATAACATGTTTATGTTGTTATATAGTTAATAATAATCATAATATTACATGTTTATGTTGTTATATAGTTCATAATAATATTATAACATGTTTATGTTGTTATATATAGTTAATAATAATAATAATATAACATGTTTATGTTGTTATATAGTTAATAATAATAATATAACATGTTTATGTTGTTATATACTTAATAATAATAATAATATAACATGTTTATGTTGTTATATAGTTGATAATAATCATAATATAACATGTTTATGTTGTTATATAGTTAATAATAATCATAATATTACATGTTTATGTTGTTATATAGTTCATAATAATATTAGAACATGTTTATGTTGTTATATAGTTGATAATAATCATAATATAACATGTTTATGTTGTTATATAGTTAATAATAATAATAATATAACATGTTTATGTTGTTATATAGTTAATAATAATCATAATATAACATGTTTATGTTGTTATATAGTTAATAATAATCATAATATTACATGTTTATGTTAATATATAGTTCATAATAATATTATAACATGTTTATGTTGTTATATATAGTTAATAATAATAATAATATAACATGTTTATGTTGTTATATAGTTAATAATAATAATATAAGATGTTTATGTTGTTATATAGTTCATAATAATATTAGAACATGTTTATGTTGTTATATAGTTGATAATAATCATAATATTACATGTTTATGTTGTTATATAGTTCATAATAATATTATAACATGTTTATGTTGTTATATATAGTTCATAATAATAATAATATAACATGTTTATGTTGTTATATAGTTAATAATAATAATATAACATGTTTATGTTGTTATATAGTTAATAATAATAATAATATAACATGTTTATGTTGTTATATAGTTAATAATAATAATAATATAACATGTTTATGTTGTTATATACTTAATAATAAGAATAATATAACATGTTTATGTTGTTATATAGTTGATAATAATCATAATATAACATGTTTATGTTGTTATATAGTTAATAATAATAATAATATAACATGTTTATGTTGTTATATAGTTAATAATAATCATAATATAACATGTTTATGTTGTTATATAGTTCATAATATAACATGTTTATGTTGTTATATAGTTAATAATAATAATAATATAGCATGTTTATGTTGTTATATAGTTAATAATAATAATATAACATGTTTATGTTGTTATATAGTTAATAATAATAATAATATAACATGTTTATGTTGTTATATAGTTAATAATAATAATAATAATATAACATGTTTATGTTGTTATATAGTTAATAATAATCATAATATTACATGTTTATGTTGTTATATAGTTAATAATAATAATATAACATGTTTATGTTGTTATATAGTTAATAATAATCATAATATAACATGTTTATGTTGTTATATAGTTAATAATAATCATAATATTACATGTTTATGTTGTTATATAGTTAATAATAATAATATAACATGTTTATGTTGTTATATAGTTAATAATAATCATAATATAACATGTTTATGTTGTTATATAGTTAATAATAATAATAATAATATAACATGTTTATGTTGTTATATAGTTAATAATAATCATAATATAACATGTTTATGTTGTTATATAGTTAATAATAATAATAATAATATAACATGTTTATGTTGTTATATAGTTAATAATAATAATAATATAACATGTTTATGTTGTTATATAGTTAATAATAATAATAATATAACATGTTTATGTTGTTATATACTTAATAATAATAATAATATAACATGTTTATGTTGTTATATAGTTCATAATATAACATGTTTATGTTGTTATATAGTTAATAATAATAATAATATAGCATGTTTATGTTGTTATATAGTTAATAATAATAATATAACATGTTTATGTTGTTATATAGTTAATAATAATAATAATATAACATGTTTATGTTGTTATATAGTTAATAATAATAATAATAATATAACATGTTTATGTTGTTATATAGTTAATAATAATCATAATATTACATGTTTATGTTGTTATATAGTTAATAATAATAATATAACATGTTTATGTTGTTATATAGTTAATAATAATCATAATATAACATGTTTATGTTGTTATATAGTTAATAATAATAATAATAATATAACATGTTTATGTTGTTATATAGTTAATAATAATCATAATATTACATGTTTATGTTGTTATATAGTTCATAATAATAATATAACATGTTTATGTTGTTATATAGTTAATAATAATAATAATATAACATGTTTATGTTGTGATATAGTTAATAATAATAATAATAATATAACATGTTTATGTTGTTATATAGTTAATAATAATCATAATATTACATGTTTATGTTGTTATATAGTTAATAATAATAATATAACATGTTTATGTTGTTATATAGTTAATAATAATCATAATATAACATGTTTATGTTGTTATATAGTTAATAATAATAATAATAATATAACATGTTTATGTTGTTATATAGTTAATAATAATCATAATATAACATGTTTATGTTGTTATATAGTTAATAATAATCATAATATTACATGTTTATGTTGTTATATAGTTCATAATAATATTATAACATGTTTATGTTGTTATATATAGTTAATAATAATAATAATATAACATGTTTATGTTGTTATATAGTTAATAATAATAATATAACATGTTTATGTTGTTATATACTTAATAATAATAATAATATAACATGTTTATGTTGTTATATAGTTAATAATAATCATAATATTACATGTTTATGTTGTTATATAGTTCATAATAATATTAGAACATGTTTATGTTGTTATATAGTTGATAATAATCATAATATAACATGTTTATGTTGTTATATAGTTAATAATAATAATAATATAACATGTTTATGTTGTTATATAGTTAATAATAATCATAATATAACATGTTTATGTTGTTATATAGTTCATAATAATCATAATATTACATGTTTATGTTAATATATAGTTCATAATAATATTATAACATGTTTATGTTGTTATATATAGTTAATAATAATAATAATATAACATGTTTATGTTGTTATATAGTTAATAATAATAATATAAGATGTTTATGTTGTTATATAGTTCATAATAATATTAGAACATGTTTATGTTGTTATATAGTTGATAATAATCATAATATAACATGTTTATGTTGTTATATAGTTAATAATAATCATAATATAACATGTTTATGTTGTTATATAGTTAATAATAATCATAATATTACATGTTTATGTTGTTATATAGTTCATAATAATATTATAACATGTTTATGTTGTTATATATAGTTCATAATAATAATAATATAACATGTTTATGTTGTTATATAGTTAATAATAATAATATAACATGTTTATGTTGTTATATAGTTAATAATAATAATAATATAACATGTTTATGTTGTTATATAGTTAATAATAATAATAATATAACATGTTTATGTTGTTATATAGTTAATAATAAGAATAATATAACATGTTTATGTTGTTATATAGTTGATAATAATCATAATATAACATGTTTATGTTGTTATATAGTTAATAATAATAATAATATAACATGTTTATGTTGTTATATAGTTAATAATAATCATAATATAACATGTTTATGTTGTTATATAGTTCATAATATAACATGTTTATGTTGTTATATAGTTAATAATAATAATAATATAGCATGTTTATGTTGTTATATAGTTAATAATAATAATATAACATGTTTATGTTGTTATATAGTTAATAATAATAATAATATAACATGTTTATGTTGTTATATAGTTAATAATAATAATAATAATATAACATGTTTATGTTGTTATATAGTTAATAATAATCATAATATTACATGTTTATGTTGTTATATAGTTAATAATAATAATATAACATGTTTATGTTGTTATATAGTTAATAATAATCATAATATAACATGTTTATGTTGTTATATAGTTAATAATAATAATAATAATAATATAACATGTTTATGTTGTTATATAGTTAATAATAATCATAATATTACATGTTTATGTTGTTATATAGTTAATAATAATAATATAACATGTTTATGTTGTTATATAGTTAATAATAATCATAATATAACATGTTTATGTTGTTATATAGTTAATAATAATAATAATAATATAACATGTTTATGTTGTTATATAGTTAATAATAATCATAATATAACATGTTTATGTTGTTATATAGTTAATAATAATAATAATAATATAACATGTTTATGTTGTTATATAGTTAATAATAATCATAATATTACATTTTTATGTTGTTATATAGTTCATAATAATATTATAACATGTTTATGTTGTTATATATAGTTAATAATAATAATAATATAACATGTTTATGTTGTTATATAGTTAATAATAATAATAATATAACATGTTTATGTTGTTATATAGTTAATAATAATAATAATATAACATGTTTATGTTGTTATATACTTAATAATAATAATAATATAACATGTTTATGTTGTTATATAGTTGATAATAATCATAATATAACATGTTTATGTTGTTATATAGTTAATAATAATAATAATATAACTTGTTTATGTTGTTATATAGTTGATAATAATCATAATATAACATGTTTATGTTGTTATATAGTTAATAATAATAATAATATAACATGTTTATGTTGTTATATAGTTAATAATAATCATAATATTACATGTTTATGTTGTTATATAGTTCATAATAATATTATAACATGTTTATGTTGTTATATAGTTCATAATAATCATAATATAACATGTTTATGTTGTTATATAGTTAATAATAATAATAATATAACATGTTTATGTTGTTATATAGTTAATAATAATCATAATATAACATGTTTATGTTGTTATATAGTTAATAATAATCATAATATTACATGTTTATGTTGTTATATAGTTCATAATAATATTATAACATGTTTATGTTGTTATATATAGTTAATAATAATCATAATATAACATGTTTATGTTGTTATATAGTTAATAATAATAATATAACATGTTTATGTTGTTATATAGTTAATAATAATAATAATATAACATGTTTATGTTGTTATATAGTTAATAATAATAATAATATAACATGTTTATGTTGTTATATACTTAATAATAATAATAATATAACATGTTTATGTTGTTATATAGTTAATAATAATAATAATATAGCATGTTTATGTTGTTATATAGTTAATAATAATAATATAACATGTTTATGTTGTTATATAGTTAATAATAATAATAATATAACATGTTTATGTTGTTATATAGTTAATAATAATAATAATAATATAACATGTTTATGTTGTTATATAGTTAATAATAATCATAATATTACATGTTTATGTTGTTATATAGTTAATAATAATAATATAACATGTTTATGTTGTTATATAGTTAATAATAATCATAATATAACATGTTTATGTTGTTATATAGTTAATAATAATAATAATAATATAACATGTTTATATTGTTATATAGTTAATAATAATCATAATATTACATGTTTATGTTGTTATATAGTTCATATTAATAATATAACATGTTTATGTTGTTATATAGTTAATAATAATAATAATATAACATGTTTATGTTGTGATATAGTTAATAATAATAATAATAATATAACATGTTTATGTTGTTATATAGTTAATAATAATCATAATATTACATGTTTATGTTGTTATATAGTTAATAATAATAATATAACATGTTTATGTTGTTATATAGTTAATAATAATCATAATATAACATGTTTATGTTGTTATATAGTTAATAATAATAATAATAATATAACATGTTTATGTTGTTATATAGTTAATAATAATCATAATATAACATGTTTATGTTGTTATATAGTTAATAATAATAATATAACATGTTTATGTTGTTATATAGTTAATAATAATCATAATATAACATGTTTATGTTGTTATATAGTTAATAATAATAATCATAATATAACATGTTTATGTTGTTATATAGTTAATAATAATCATAATATTACATGTTTATGTTGTTATATAGTTCATAATAATATTATAACATGTTTATGTTGTTATATATAGTTAATAATAATCATAATATAACATGTTTATGTTGTTATATAGTTAATAATAATAATATAACATGTTTATGTTGTTATATAGTTAATAATAATAATAATATAACATGTTTATGTTGTTATATAGTTAATAATAATAATAATATAACATGTTTATGTTGTTATATACTTAATAATAATAATAATATAACATGTTTATGTTGTTATATAGTTAATAATAATAATAATATAACATGTTTATGTTGTTATATACTTAATAATAATAATAATATAACATGTTTATGTTGTTATATAGTTCATAATATAACATGTTTATGTTGTTATATAGTTAATAATAATAATAATATAGCATGTTTATGTTGTTATATAGTTAATAATAATAATATAACATGTTTATGTTGTTATATAGTTAATAATAATCATAATATTACATGTTTATGTTGTTATATAGTTAATAATAATAATATAACATGTTTATGTTGTTATATAGTTAATAATAATCATAATATAACATGTTTATGTTGTTATATAGTTAATAATAATAATAATAATATAACATGTTTATGTTGTTATATAGTTAATAATAATCATAATATTACATGTTTATGTTGTTATATAGTTCATAATAATAATATAACATGTTTATGTTGTTATATAGTTAATAATAATAATAATATAACATGTTTATGTTGTGATATAGTTAATAATAATAATAATAATATAACATGTTTATGTTGTTATATAGTTAATAATAATCATAATATTACATGTTTATGTTGTTATATAGTTAATAATAATAATATAACATGTTTATGTTGTTATATAGTTAATAATAATCATAATATAACATGTTTATGTTGTTATATAGTTAATAATAATAATAATAATATAACATGTTTATGTTGTTATATAGTTAATAATAATCATAATATAACATGTTTATGTTGTTATATAGTTAATAATAATAATAATAATATAACATGTTTATGTTGTTATATAGTTAATAATAATCATAATATTACATGTTTATGTTGTTATATAGTTCATAATAATATTATAACATGTTTATGTTGTTATATATAGTTAATAATAATAATAATATAACATGTTTATGTTGTTATATAGTTAATAATAATAATATAACATGTTTATGTTGTTATATACTTAATAATAATAATAATATAACATGTTTATGTTGTTATATAGTTGATAATAATCATAATATAACATGTTTATGTTGTTATATAGTTAATAATAATCATAATATTACATGTTTATGTTGTTATATAGTTCATAATAATATTAGAACATGTTTATGTTGTTATATAGTTGATAATAATCATAATATAACATGTTTATGTTGTTATATAGTTAATAATAATAATAATATAACATGTTTATGTTGTTATATAGTTAATAATAATAATAATATAACATGTTTATGTTGTTATATACTTAATAATAATAATAATATAACATGTTTATGTTGTTATATAGTTGATAATAATCATAATATAACATGTTTATGTTGTTATATAGTTAATAATAATAATAATATAACTTGTTTATGTTGTTACATAGTTGATAATAATCATAATATAACATGTTTATGTTGTTATATAGTTAATAATAATAATAATATAACATGTTTATGTTGTTATATAGTTAATAATAATCATAATATTACATGTTTATGTTGTTATATAGTTCATAATAATATTATAACATGTTTATGTTGTTATATAGTTGATAATAATCATAATATAACATGTTTATGTTGTTATATAGTTAATAATAATAATAATATAACATGTTTATGTTGTTATATAGTTAATAATAATCATAATATAACATGTTTATGTTGTTATATAGTTAATAATAATCATAATATTACATGTTTATGTTGTTATATAGTTCATAATAATATTATAACATGTTTATGTTGTTATATATAGTTAATAATAATCATAATATAACATGTTTATGTTGTTATATAGTTAATAATAATAATATAACATGTTTATGTTGTTATATAGTTAATAATAATAATAATATAACATGTTTATGTTGTTATATACTTAATAATAATAATAATATAACATGTTTATGTTGTTATATACTTAATAATAATAATAATATAACATGTTTATGTTGTTATATAGTTCATAATATAACATGTTTATGTTGTTATATAGTTAATAATAATAATAATATAGCATGTTTATGTTGTTATATAGTTAATAATAATAATATAACATGTTTATGTTGTTATATAGTTAATAATAATAATAATATAACATGTTTATGTTGTTATATAGTTAATAATAATAATAATAATATAACATGTTTATGTTGTTATATAGTTAATAATAATCATAATATTACATGTTTATGTTGTTATATAGTTAATAATAATAATATAACATGTTTATGTTGTTATATAGTTAATAATAATCATAATATAACATGTTTATGTTGTTATATAGTTAATAATAATAATAATAATATAACATGTTTATGTTGTTATATAGTTAATAATAATCATAATATTACATGTTTATGTTGTTATATAGTTCATAATAATAATATAACATGTTTATGTTGTTATATAGTTAATAATAATAATAATATAACATGTTTATGTTGTGATATAGTTAATAATAATAATAATAATATAACATGTTTATGTTGTTATATAGTTAATAATAATCATAATATTACATGTTTATGTTGTTATATAGTTAATAATAATAATATAACATGTTTATGTTGTTATATAGTTAATAATAATCATAATATAACATGTTTATGTTGTTATATAGTTAATAATAATAATAATAATATAACATGTTTATGTTGTTATATAGTTAATAATAATCATAATATAACATGTTTATGTTGTTATATAGTTAATAATAATAATATAACATGTTTATGTTGTTATATAGTTAATAATAATCATAATATAACATGTTTATGTTGTTATATAGTTAATAATAATAATCATAATATAACATGTTTATGTTGTTATATAGTTAATAATAATCATAATATTACATGTTTATGTTGTTATATAGTTCATAATAATATTATAACATGTTTATGTTGTTATATATAGTTAATAATAATCATAATATAACATGTTTATGTTGTTATATAGTTAATAATAATAATATAACATGTTTATGTTGTTATATAGTTAATAATAATAATAATATAACATGTTTATGTTGTTATATAGTTAATAATAATAATAATATAACATGTTTATGTTGTTATATACTTAATAATAATAATAATATAACATGTTTATGTTGTTATATAGTTCATAATATAACATGTTTATGTTGTTATATAGTTAATAATAATAATAATATAGCATGTTTATGTTGTTATATAGTTAATAATAATAATATAACATGTTTATGTTGTTATATAGTTAATAATAATAATAATATAACATGTTTATGTTGTTATATAGTTAATAATAATAATAATAATATAACATGTTTATGTTGTTATATAGTTAATAATAATCATAATATTACATGTTTATGTTGTTATATAGTTAATAATAATAATATAACATGTTTATGTTGTTATATAGTTAATAATAATCATAATATAACATGTTTATGTTGTTATATAGTTAATAATAATAATAATAATATAACATGTTTATGTTGTTATATAGTTAATAATAATCATAATATTACATGTTTATGTTGTTATATAGTTCATAATAATAATATAACATGTTTATGTTGTTATATAGTTAATAATAATAATAATATAACATGTTTATGTTGTGATATAGTTAATAATAATAATAATAATATAACATGTTTATGTTGTTATATAGTTAATAATAATCATAATATTACATGTTTATGTTGTTATATAGTTAATAATAATAATATAACATGTTTATGTTGTTATATAGTTAATAATAATAATAATAATATAACATGTTTATGTTGTTATATAGTTAATAATAATCATAATATAACATGTTTATGTTGTTATATAGTTAATAATAATAATAATAATATAACATGTTTATGTTGTTATATAGTTAATAATAATCATAATATTACATGTTTATGTTGTTATATAGTTCATAATAATATTATAACATGTTTATGTTGTTATATATAGTTAATAATAATAATAATATAACATGTTTATGTTGTTATATAGTTAATAATAATAATATAACATGTTTATGTTGTTATATACTTAATAATAATAATAATATAACATGTTTATGTTGTTATATAGTTGATAATAATCATAATATAACATGTTTATGTTGTTATATAGTTAATAATAATCATAATATTACATGTTTATGTTGTTATATAGTTCATAATAATATTAGAACATGTTTATGTTGTTATATAGTTGATAATAATCATAATATAACATGTTTATGTTGTTATATAGTTAATAATAATAATAATATAACATGTTTATGTTGTTATATAGTTAATAATAATCATAATATAACATGTTTATGTTGTTATATAGTTAATAATAATCATAATATTACATGTTTATGTTAATATATAGTTCATAATAATATTATAACATGTTTATGTTGTTATATATAGTTAATAATAATAATAATATAACATGTTTATGTTGTTATATAGTTAATAATAATAATATAAGATGTTTATGTTGTTATATAGTTCATAATAATATTAGAACATGTTTATGTTGTTATATAGTTGATAATAATCATAATATAACATGTTTATGTTGTTATATAGTTAATAATAATAATAATATAACATGTTTATGTTGTTATATAGTTAATAATAATCATAATATAACATGTTTATGTTGTTATATAGTTAATAATAATCATAATATTACATGTTTATGTTGTTATATAGTTCATAATAATATTATAACATGTTTATGTTGTTATATATAGTTCATAATAATAATAATATAACATGTTTATGTTGTTATATAGTTAATAATAATAATATAACATGTTTATGTTGTTATATAGTTAATAATAATAATAATATAACATGTTTATGTTGTTATATAGTTAATAATAATAATAATATAACATGTTTATGTTGTTATATACTTAATAATAAGAATAATATAACATGTTTATGTTGTTATATAGTTGATAATAATCATAATATAACATGTTTATGTTGTTATATAGTTAATAATAATAATAATATAACATGTTTATGTTGTTATATAGTTAATAATAATCATAATATAACATGTTTATGTTGTTATATAGTTCATAATATAACATGTTTATGTTGTTATATAGTTAATAATAATAATAATATAGCATGTTTATGTTGTTATATAGTTAATAATAATAATATAACATGTTTATGTTGTTATATAGTTAATAATAATAATCATAATATAACATGTTTATGTTGTTATATAGTTAATAATAATCATAATATTACATGTTTATGTTGTTATATAGTTCATAATAATATTATAACATGTTTATGTTGTTATATATAGTTAATAATAATCATAATATAACATGTTTATGTTGTTATATAGTTAATAATAATAATATAACATGTTTATGTTGTTATATAGTTAATAATAATAATAATATAACATGTTTATGTTGTTATATAGTTAATAATAATAATAATATAACATGTTTATGTTGTTATATACTTAATAATAATAATAATATAACATGTTTATGTTGTTATATAGTTCATAATATAACATGTTTATGTTGTTATATAGTTAATAATAATAATAATATAGCATGTTTATGTTGTTATATAGTTAATAATAATAATATAACATGTTTATGTTGTTATATAGTTAATAATAATAATAATATAACATGTTTATGTTGTTATATAGTTAATAATAATAATAATAATATAACATGTTTATGTTGTTATATAGTTAATAATAATCATAATATTACATGTTTATGTTGTTATATAGTTAATAATAATAATATAACATGTTTATGTTGTTATATAGTTAATAATAATCATAATATAACATGTTTATGTTGTTATATAGTTAATAATAATAATAATAATATAACATGTTTATGTTGTTATATAGTTAATAATAATCATAATATTACATGTTTATGTTGTTATATAGTTCATAATAATAATATAACATGTTTATGTTGTTATATAGTTAATAATAATAATAATATAACATGTTTATGTTGTGATATAGTTAATAATAATAATAATAATATAACATGTTTATGTTGTTATATAGTTAATAATAATCATAATATTACATGTTTATGTTGTTATATAGTTAATAATAATAATATAACATGTTTATGTTGTTATATAGTTAATAATAATCATAATATAACATGTTTATGTTGTTATATAGTTAATAATAATAATAATAATATAACATGTTTATGTTGTTATATAGTTAATAATAATCATAATATAACATGTTTATGTTGTTATATAGTTAATAATAATAATAATAATATAACATGTTTATGTTGTTATATAGTTAATAATAATCATAATATTACATGTTTATGTTGTTATATAGTTCATAATAATATTATAACATGTTTATGTTGTTATATATAGTTAATAATAATAATAATATAACATGTTTATGTTGTTATATAGTTAATAATAATAATATAACATGTTTATGTTGTTATATACTTAATAATAATAATAATATAACATGTTTATGTTGTTATATAGTTGATAATAATCATAATATAACATGTTTATGTTGTTATATAGTTAATAATAATCATAATATTACATGTTTATGTTGTTATATAGTTCATAATAATATTAGAACATGTTTATGTTGTTATATAGTTGATAATAATCATAATATAACATGTTTATGTTGTTATATAGTTAATAATAATAATAATATAACATGTTTATGTTGTTATATAGTTAATAATAATCATAATATAACATGTTTATGTTGTTATATAGTTAATAATAATCATAATATTACATGTTTATGTTAATATATAGTTCATAATAATATTATAACATGTTTATGTTGTTATATATAGTTAATAATAATAATAATATAACATGTTTATGTTGTTATATAGTTAATAATAATAATATAAGATGTTTATGTTGTTATATAGTTCATAATAATATTAGAACATGTTTATGTTGTTATATAGTTGATAATAATCATAATATAACATGTTTATGTTGTTATATAGTTAATAATAATAATAATATAACATGTTTATGTTGTTATATAGTTAATAATAATCATAATATAACATGTTTATGTTGTTATATAGTTAATAATAATCATAATATTACATGTTTATGTTGTTATATAGTTCATAATAATATTATAACATGTTTATGTTGTTATATATAGTTCATAATAATAATAATATAACATGTTTATGTTGTTATATAGTTAATAATAATAATATAACATGTTTATGTTGTTATATAGTTAATAATAATAATAATATAACATGTTTATGTTGTTATATAGTTAATAATAATAATAATATAACATGTTTATGTTGTTATATACTTAATAATAAGAATAATATAACATGTTTATGTTGTTATATAGTTGATAATAATCATAATATAACATGTTTATGTTGTTATATAGTTAATAATAATAATAATATAACATGTTTATGTTGTTATATAGTTAATAATAATCATAATATAACATGTTTATGTTGTTATATAGTTCATAATATAACATGTTTATGTTGTTATATAGTTAATAATAATAATAATATAGCATGTTTATGTTGTTATATAGTTAATAATAATAATATAACATGTTTATGTTGTTATATAGTTAATAATAATAATAATATAACATGTTTATGTTGTTATATAGTTAATAATAATAATAATAATATAACATGTTTATGTTGTTATATAGTTAATAATAATCATAATATTACATGTTTATGTTGTTATATAGTTAATAATAATAATATAACATGTTTATGTTGTTATATAGTTAATAATAATCATAATATAACATGTTTATGTTGTTATATAGTTAATAATAATAATAATAATAATATAACATGTTTATGTTGTTATATAGTTAATAATAATCATAATATTACATGTTTATGTTGTTATATAGTTAATAATAATAATATAACATGTTTATGTTGTTATATAGTTAATAATAATCATAATATAACATGTTTATGTTGTTATATAGTTAATAATAATAATAATAATATAACATGTTTATGTTGTTATATAGTTAATAATAATCATAATATAACATGTTTATGTTGTTATATAGTTAATAATAATAATAATAATATAACATGTTTATGTTGTTATATAGTTAATAATAATCATAATATTACATTTTTATGTTGTTATATAGTTCATAATAATATTATAACATGTTTATGTTGTTATATATAGTTAATAATAATAATAATATAACATGTTTATGTTGTTATATACTTAATAATAATAATAATATAACATGTTTATGTTGTTATATAGTTAATAATAATAATAATATAACATGTTTATGTTGTTATATACTTAATAATAATAATAATATAACATGTTTATGTTGTTATATAGTTGATAATAATCATAATATAACATGTTTATGTTGTTATATAGTTAATAATAATAATAATATAACATGTTTATGTTGTTATATAGTTAATAATAATCATAATATAACATGTTTATGTTGTTATATAGTTAATAATAATCATAATATTACATGTTTATGTTGTTATATAGTTCATAATAATATTATAACATGTTTATGTTGTTATATATAGTTCATAATAATAATAATATAACATGTTTATGTTGTTATATAGTTAATAATAATAATATAACATGTTTATGTTGTTATATAGTTAATAATAATAATAATATAACATGTTTATGTTGTTATATAGTTAATAATAATAATAATATAACATGTTTATGTTGTTATATACTTAATAATAAGAATAATATAACATGTTTATGTTGTTATATAGTTGATAATAATCATAATATAACATGTTTATGTTGTTATATAGTTAATAATAATAATAATATAACATGTTTATGTTGTTATATAGTTAATAATAATCATAATATAACATGTTTATGTTGTTATATAGTTCATAATATAACATGTTTATGTTGTTATATAGTTAATAATAATAATAATATAGCATGTTTATGTTGTTATATAGTTAATAATAATAATATAACATGTTTATGTTGTTATATAGTTAATAATAATAATAATATAACATGTTTATGTTGTTATATAGTTAATAATAATAATAATAATATAACATGTTTATGTTGTTATATAGTTAATAATAATCATAATATTACATGTTTATGTTGTTATATAGTTAATAATAATAATATAACATGTTTATGTTGTTATATAGTTAATAATAATCATAATATAACATGTTTATGTTGTTATATAGTTAATAATAATAATAATAATAATATAACATGTTTATGTTGTTATATAGTTAATAATAATCATAATATTACATGTTTATGTTGTTATATAGTTAATAATAATAATATAACATGTTTATGTTGTTATATAGTTAATAATAATCATAATATAACATGTTTATGTTGTTATATAGTTAATAATAATAATAATAATATAACATGTTTATGTTGTTATATAGTTAATAATAATCATAATATAACATGTTTATGTTGTTATATAGTTAATAATAATAATAATAATATAACATGTTTATGTTGTTATATAGTTAATAATAATCATAATATTACATTTTTATGTTGTTATATAGTTCATAATAATATTATAACATGTTTATGTTGTTATATATAGTTAATAATAATAATAATATAACATGTTTATGTTGTTATATAGTTAATAATAATAATAATATAACATGTTTATGTTGTTATATAGTTAATAATAATAATAATATAACATGTTTATGTTGTTATATACTTAATAATAATAATAATATAACATGTTTATGTTGTTATATAGTTGATAATAATCATAATATAACATGTTTATGTTGTTATATAGTTAATAATAATAATAATATAACTTGTTTATGTTGTTATATAGTTGATAATAATCATAATATAACATGTTTATGTTGTTATATAGTTAATAATAATAATAATATAACATGTTTATGTTGTTATATAGTTCATAATAATATTATAACATGTTTATGTTGTTATATAGTTGATAATAATCATAATATAACATGTTTATGTTGTTATATAGTTAATAATAATAATAATATAACATGTTTATGTTGTTATATAGTTAATAATAATCATAATATAACATGTTTATGTTGTTATATAGTTAATAATAATCATAATATTACATGTTTATGTTGTTATATAGTTGATAATAATCATAATATAACATGTTTATGTTGTTATATAGTTAATAATAATAATATAACATGTTTATGTTGTTATATAGTTAATAATAATAATAATATAACATGTTTATGTTGTTATATAGTTAATAATAATAATAATATAACATGTTTATGTTGTTATATACTTAATAATAATAATAATATAACATGTTTATGTTGTTATATAGTTAATAATAATAATAATATAGCATGTTTATGTTGTTATATAGTTAATAATAATAATATAACATGTTTATGTTGTTATATAGTTAATAATAATAATAATATAACATGTTTATGTTGTTATATAGTTAATAATAATAATAATAATATAACATGTTTATGTTGTTATATAGTTAATAATAATCATAATATTACATGTTTATGTTGTTATATAGTTAATAATAATAATATAACATGTTTATGTTGTTATATAGTTAATAATAATCATAATATAACATGTTTATGTTGTTATATAGTTAATAATAATAATAATAATATAACATGTTTATATTGTTATATAGTTAATAATAATCATAATATTACATGTTTATGTTGTTATATAGTTCATAATAATAATATAACATGTTTATGTTGTTATATAGTTAATAATAATAATAATATAACATGTTTATGTTGTGATATAGTTAATAATAATAATAATAATATAACATGTTTATGTTGTTATATAGTTAATAATAATCATAATATTACATGTTTATGTTGTTATATAGTTAATAATAATAATATAACATGTTTATGTTGTTATATAGTTAATAATAATCATAATATAACATGTTTATGTTGTTATATAGTTAATAATAATAATATAACATGTTTATGTTGTTATATAGTTAATAATAATCATAATATAACATGTTTATGTTGTTATATAGTTAATAATAATAATAATAATATAACATGTTTATGTTGTTATATAGTTAATAATAATCATAATATAACATGTTTATGTTGTTATATAGTTAATAATAATAATATAACATGTTTATGTTGTTATATAGTTAATAATAATCATAATATAACATGTTTATGTTGTTATATAGTTAATAATAATAATCATAATATAACATGTTTATGTTGTTATATAGTTAATAATAATCATAATATTACATGTTTATGTTGTTATATAGTTCATAATAATATTATAACATGTTTATGTTGTTATATATAGTTAATAATAATCATAATATAACATGTTTATGTTGTTATATAGTTAATAATAATAATATAACATGTTTATGTTGTTATATAGTTAATAATAATAATAATATAACATGTTTATGTTGTTATATAGTTAATAATAATAATAATATAACATGTTTATGTTGTTATATACTTAATAATAATAATAATATAACATGTTTATGTTGTTATATAGTTAATAATAATAATAATATAACATGTTTATGTTGTTATATACTTAATAATAATAATAATATAACATGTTTATGTTGTTATATAGTTCATAATATAACATGTTTATGTTGTTATATAGTTAATAATAATAATAATATAGCATGTTTATGTTGTTATATAGTTAATAATAATAATATAACATGTTTATGTTGTTATATAGTTAATAATAATCATAATATTACATGTTTATGTTGTTATATAGTTAATAATAATAATATAACATGTTTATGTTGTTATATAGTTAATAATAATCATAATATAACATGTTTATGTTGTTATATAGTTAATAATAATAATAATAATATAACATGTTTATGTTGTTATATAGTTAATAATAATCATAATATTACATGTTTATGTTGTTATATAGTTCATAATAATAATATAACATGTTTATGTTGTTATATAGTTAATAATAATAATAATATAACATGTTTATGTTGTGATATAGTTAATAATAATAATAATAATATAACATGTTTATGTTGTTATATAGTTAATAATAATCATAATATTACATGTTTATGTTGTTATATAGTTAATAATAATAATATAACATGTTTATGTTGTTATATAGTTAATAATAATCATAATATAACATGTTTATGTTGTTATATAGTTAATAATAATAATAATAATATAACATGTTTATGTTGTTATATAGTTAATAATAATCATAATATTACATGTTTATGTTGTTATATAGTTCATAATAATATTATAACATGTTTATGTTGTTATATATAGTTAATAATAATAATAATATAACATGTTTATGTTGTTATATAGTTAATAATAATAATATAACATGTTTATGTTGTTATATACTTAATAATAATAATAATATAACATGTTTATGTTGTTATATAGTTGATAATAATCATAATATAACATGTTTATGTTGTTATATAGTTAATAATAATCATAATATTACATGTTTATGTTGTTATATAGTTCATAATAATATTAGAACATGTTTATGTTGTTATATAGTTGATAATAATCATAATATAACATGTTTATGTTGTTATATAGTTAATAATAATAATAATATAACATGTTTATGTTGTTATATAGTTAATAATAATAATAATATAACATGTTTATGTTGTTATATACTTAATAATAATAATAATATAACATGTTTATGTTGTTATATAGTTGATAATAATCATAATATAACATGTTTATGTTGTTATATAGTTAATAATAATAATAATATAACTTGTTTATGTTGTTATATAGTTGATAATAATCATAATATAACATGTTTATGTTGTTATATAGTTAATAATAATAATAATATAACATGTTTATGTTGTTATATAGTTAATAATAATCATAATATTACATGTTTATGTTGTTATATAGTTCATAATAATATTATAACATGTTTATGTTGTTATATAGTTGATAATAATCATAATATAACATGTTTATGTTGTTATATAGTTAATAATAATAATAATATAACATGTTTATGTTGTTATATAGTTAATAATAATCATAATATAACATGTTTATGTTGTTATATAGTTAATAATAATCATAATATTACATGTTTATGTTGTTATATAGTTCATAATAATATTATAACATGTTTATGTTGTTATATATAGTTAATAATAATCATAATATAACATGTTTATGTTGTTATATAGTTAATAATAATAATATAACATGTTTATGTTGTTATATAGTTAATAATAATAATAATATAACATGTTTATGTTGTTATATACTTAATAATAATAATAATATAACATGTTTATGTTGTTATATACTTAATAATAATAATAATATAACATGTTTATGTTGTTATATAGTTCATAATATAACATGTTTATGTTGTTATATAGTTAATAATAATAATAATATAGCATGTTTATGTTGTTATATAGTTAATAATAATAATATAACATGTTTATGTTGTTATATAGTTAATAATAATAATAATATAACATGTTTATGTTGTTATATAGTTAATAATAATAATAATAATATAACATGTTTATGTTGTTATATAGTTAATAATAATCATAATATTACATGTTTATGTTGTTATATAGTTAATAATAATAATATAACATGTTTATGTTGTTATATAGTTAATAATAATCATAATATAACATGTTTATGTTGTTATATAGTTAATAATAATAATAATAATATAACATGTTTATGTTGTTATATAGTTAATAATAATCATAATATTACATGTTTATGTTGTTATATAGTTCATAATAATAATATAACATGTTTATGTTGTTATATAGTTAATAATAATAATAATATAACATGTTTATGTTGTGATATAGTTAATAATAATAATAATAATATAACATGTTTATGTTGTTATATAGTTAATAATAATCATAATATTACATGTTTATGTTGTTATATAGTTAATAATAATAATATAACATGTTTATGTTGTTATATAGTTAATAATAATCATAATATAACATGTTTATGTTGTTATATAGTTAATAATAATAATAATAATATAACATGTTTATGTTGTTATATAGTTAATAATAATCATAATATAACATGTTTATGTTGTTATATAGTTAATAATAATAATATAACATGTTTATGTTGTTATATAGTTAATAATAATCATAATATAACATGTTTATGTTGTTATATAGTTAATAATAATAATCATAATATAACATGTTTATGTTGTTATATAGTTAATAATAATCATAATATTACATGTTTATGTTGTTATATAGTTCATAATAATATTATAACATGTTTATGTTGTTATATATAGTTAATAATAATCATAATATAACATGTTTATGTTGTTATATAGTTAATAATAATATTATAACATGTTTATGTTGTTATATAGTTAATAATAATAATAATATAACATGTTTATGTTGTTATATAGTTAATAATAATAATAATATAACATGTTTATGTTGTTATATACTTAATAATAATAATAATATAACATGTTTATGTTGTTATATAGTTCATAATATAACATGTCTATGTTGTTATATAGTTAATAATAATAATAATATAGCATGTTTATGTTGTTATATAGTTAATAATAATAATATAACATGTTTATGTTGTTATATAGTTAATAATAATAATAATATAACATGTTTATGTTGTTATATAGTTAATAATAATAATAATAATATAACATGTTTATGTTGTTATATAGTTAATAATAATCATAATATTACATGTTTATGTTGTTATATAGTTAATAATAATAATATAACATGTTTATGTTGTTATATAGTTAATAATAATCATAATATAACATGTTTATGTTGTTATATAGTTAATAATAATAATAATAATATAACATGTTTATGTTGTTATATAGTTAATAATAATCATAATATTACATGTTTATGTTGTTATATAGTTCATAATAATAATATAACATGTTTATGTTGTTATATAGTTAATAATAATAATAATATAACATGTTTATGTTGTGATATAGTTAATAATAATAATAATAATATAACATGTTTATGTTGTTATATAGTTAATAATAATCATAATATTACATGTTTATGTTGTGATATAGTTAATAATAATAATAATAATATAACATGTTTATGTTGTTATATAGTTAATAATAATCATAATATTACATGTTTATGTTGTTATATAGTTAATAATAATAATATAACATGTTTATGTTGTTATATAGTTAATAATAATCATAATATAACATGTTTATGTTGTTATATAGTTAATAATAATAATAATAATATAACATGTTTATGTTGTTATATAGTTAATAATAATCATAATATAACATGTTTATGTTGTTATATAGTTAATAATAATAATAATAATATAACATGTTTATGTTGTTATATAGTTAATAATAATCATAATATTACATGTTTATGTTGTTATATAGTTCATAATAATATTATAACATGTTTATGTTGTTATATATAGTTAATAATAATAATAATATAACATGTTTATGTTGTTATATAGTTAATAATAATAATATAACATGTTTATGTTGTTATATACTTAATAATAATAATAATATAACATGTTTATGTTGTTATATAGTTGATAATAATCATAATATAACATGTTTATGTTGTTATATAGTTAATAATAATCATAATATTACATGTTTATGTTGTTATATAGTTCATAATAATATTAGAACATGTTTATGTTGTTATATAGTTGATAATAATCATAATATAACATGTTTATGTTGTTATATAGTTAATAATAATAATAATATAACATGTTTATGTTGTTATATAGTTAATAATAATCATAATATAACATGTTTATGTTGTTATATAGTTAATAATAATCATAATATTACATGTTTATGTTAATATATAGTTCATAATAATATTATAACATGTTTATGTTGTTATATATAGTTAATAATAATAATAATATAACATGTTTATGTTGTTATATAGTTCATAATAATATTATAACATGTTTATGTTGTTATATAGTTGATAATAATCATAATATAACATGTTTATGTTGTTATATAGTTAATAATAATAATAATATAACATGTTTATGTTGTTATATAGTTAATAATAATCATAATATAACATGTTTATGTTGTTATATAGTTAATAATAATCATAATATTACATGTTTATGTTGTTATATAGTTGATAATAATCATAATATAACATGTTTATGTTGTTATATAGTTAATAATAATAATATAACATGTTTATGTTGTTATATAGTTAATAATAATAATAATATAACATGTTTATGTTGTTATATAGTTAATAATAATAATAATATAACATGTTTATGTTGTTATATACTTAATAATAATAATAATATAACATGTTTATGTTGTTATATAGTTAATAATAATAATAATATAGCATGTTTATGTTGTTATATAGTTAATAATAATAATATAACATGTTTATGTTGTTATATAGTTAATAATAATAATAATATAACATGTTTATGTTGTTATATAGTTAATAATAATAATAATAATATAACATGTTTATGTTGTTATATAGTTAATAATAATCATAATATTACATGTTTATGTTGTTATATAGTTAATAATAATAATATAACATGTTTATGTTGTTATATAGTTAATAATAATCATAATATAACATGTTTATGTTGTTATATAGTTAATAATAATAATAATAATATAACATGTTTATATTGTTATATAGTTAATAATAATCATAATATTACATGTTTATGTTGTTATATAGTTCATAATAATAATATAACATGTTTATGTTGTTATATAGTTAATAATAATAATAATATAACATGTTTATGTTGTGATATAGTTAATAATAATAATAATAATATAACATGTTTATGTTGTTATATAGTTAATAATAATCATAATATTACATGTTTATGTTGTTATATAGTTAATAATAATAATATAACATGTTTATGTTGTTATATAGTTAATAATAATCATAATATAACATGTTTATGTTGTTATATAGTTAATAATAATAATATAACATGTTTATGTTGTTATATAGTTAATAATAATCATAATATAACATGTTTATGTTGTTATATAGTTAATAATAATAATAATAATATAACATGTTTATGTTGTTATATAGTTAATAATAATCATAATATAACATGTTTATGTTGTTATATAGTTAATAATAATAATATAACATGTTTATGTTGTTATATAGTTAATAATAATCATAATATAACATGTTTATGTTGTTATATAGTTAATAATAATAATCATAATATAACATGTTTATGTTGTTATATAGTTAATAATAATCATAATATTACATGTTTATGTTGTTATATAGTTCATAATAATATTATAACATGTTTATGTTGTTATATATAGTTAATAATAATCATAATATAACATGTTTATGTTGTTATATAGTTAATAATAATAATATAACATGTTTATGTTGTTATATAGTTAATAATAATAATAATATAACATGTTTATGTTGTTATATAGTTAATAATAATAATAATATAACATGTTTATGTTGTTATATACTTAATAATAATAATAATATAACATGTTTATGTTGTTATATAGTTAATAATAATAATAATATAACATGTTTATGTTGTTATATACTTAATAATAATAATAATATAACATGTTTATGTTGTTATATAGTTCATAATATAACATGTTTATGTTGTTATATAGTTAATAATAATAATAATATAGCATGTTTATGTTGTTATATAGTTAATAATAATAATATAACATGTTTATGTTGTTATATAGTTAATAATAATCATAATATTACATGTTTATGTTGTTATATAGTTAATAATAATAATATAACATGTTTATGTTGTTATATAGTTAATAATAATCATAATATAACATGTTTATGTTGTTATATAGTTAATAATAATAATAATAATATAACATGTTTATGTTGTTATATAGTTAATAATAATCATAATATTACATGTTTATGTTGTTATATAGTTCATAATAATAATATAACATGTTTATGTTGTTATATAGTTAATAATAATAATAATATAACATGTTTATGTTGTGATATAGTTAATAATAATAATAATAATATAACATGTTTATGTTGTTATATAGTTAATAATAATCATAATATTACATGTTTATGTTGTTATATAGTTAATAATAATAATATAACATGTTTATGTTGTTATATAGTTAATAATAATCATAATATAACATGTTTATGTTGTTATATAGTTAATAATAATAATAATAATATAACATGTTTATGTTGTTATATAGTTAATAATAATAATAATAATATAACATGTTTATGTTGTTATATAGTTAATAATAATCATAATATTACATGTTTATGTTGTTATATAGTTCATAATAATATTATAACATGTTTATGTTGTTATATATAGTTAATAATAATAATAATATAACATGTTTATGTTGTTATATAGTTAATAATAATAATATAACATGTTTATGTTGTTATATACTTAATAATAATAATAATATAACATGTTTATGTTGTTATATAGTTGATAATAATCATAATATAACATGTTTATGTTGTTATATAGTTAATAATAATCATAATATTACATGTTTATGTTGTTATATAGTTCATAATAACATTAGAACATGTTTATGTTGTTATATAGTTGATAATAATCATAATATAACATGTTTATGTTGTTATATAGTTAATAATAATAATAATATAACATGTTTATGTTGTTATATAGTTAATAATAATAATAATATAACATGTTTATGTTGTTATATACTTAATAATAATAATAATATAACATGTTTATGTTGTTATATAGTTGATAATAATCATAATATAACATGTTTATGTTGTTATATAGTTAATAATAATAATAATATAACTTGTTTATGTTGTTATATAGTTGATAATAATCATAATATAACATGTTTATGTTGTTATATAGTTAATAATAATAATAATATAACATGTTTATGTTGTTATATAGTTAATAATAATCATAATATTACATGTTTATGTTGTTATATAGTTCATAATAATATTATAACATGTTTATGTTGTTATATAGTTGATAATAATCATAATATAACATGTTTATGTTGTTATATAGTTAATAATAATAATAATATAACATGTTTATGTTGTTATATAGTTAATAATAATCATAATATAACATGTTTATGTTGTTATATAGTTAATAATAATCATAATATTACATGTTTATGTTGTTATATAGTTCATAATAATATTATAACATGTTTATGTTGTTATATATAGTTAATAATAATCATAATATAACATGTTTATGTTGTTATATAGTTAATAATAATAATATAACATGTTTATGTTGTTATATAGTTAATAATAATAATAATATAACATGTTTATGTTGTTATATACTTAATAATAATAATAATATAACATGTTTATGTTGTTATATACTTAATAATAATAATAATATAACATGTTTATGTTGTTATATAGTTCATAATATAACATGTTTATGTTGTTATATAGTTAATAATAATAATAATATAGCATGTTTATGTTGTTATATAGTTAATAATAATAATATAACATGTTTATGTTGTTATATAGTTAATAATAATAATAATATAACATGTTTATGTTGTTATATAGTTAATAATAATAATAATAATATAACATGTTTATGTTGTTATATAGTTAATAATAATCATAATATTACATGTTTATGTTGTTATATAGTTAATAATAATAATATAACATGTTTATGTTGTTATATAGTTAATAATAATCATAATATAACATGTTTATGTTGTTATATAGTTAATAATAATAATAATAATATAACATGTTTATGTTGTTATATAGTTAATAATAATCATAATATTACATGTTTATGTTGTTATATAGTTCATAATAATAATATAACATGTTTATGTTGTTATATAGTTAATAATAATAATAATATAACATGTTTATGTTGTGATATAGTTAATAATAATAATAATAATATAACATGTTTATGTTGTTATATAGTTAATAATAATCATAATATAACATGTTTATGTTGTTATATAGTTAATAATAATAATATAACATGTTTATGTTGTTATATAGTTAATAATAATCATAATATAACATGTTTATGTTGTTATATAGTTAATAATAATAATCATAATATAACATGTTTATGTTGTTATATAGTTAATAATAATCATAATATTACATGTTTATGTTGTTATATAGTTCATAATAATATTATAACATGTTTATGTTGTTATATATAGTTAATAATAATCATAATATAACATGTTTATGTTGTTATATAGTTAATAATAATAATATAACATGTTTATGTTGTTATATAGTTAATAATAATAATAATATAACATGTTTATGTTGTTATATAGTTAATAATAATAATAATATAACATGTTTATGTTGTTATATACTTAATAATAATAATAATATAACATGTTTATGTTGTTATATAGTTCATAATATAACATGTTTATGTTGTTATATAGTTAATAATAATAATAATATAGCATGTTTATGTTGTTATATAGTTAATAATAATAATATAACATGTTTATGTTGTTATATAGTTAATAATAATAATAATATAACATGTTTATGTTGTTATATAGTTAATAATAATAATAATAATATAACATGTTTATGTTGTTATATAGTTAATAATAATCATAATATTACATGTTTATGTTGTTATATAGTTAATAATAATAATATAACATGTTTATGTTGTTATATAGTTAATAATAATCATAATATAACATGTTTATGTTGTTATATAGTTAATAATAATAATAATAATATAACATGTTTATGTTGTTATATAGTTAATAATAATCATAATATTACATGTTTATGTTGTTATATAGTTCATAATAATAATATAACATGTTTATGTTGTTATATAGTTAATAATAATAATAATATAACATGTTTATGTTGTGATATAGTTAATAATAATAATAATAATATAACATGTTTATGTTGTTATATAGTTAATAATAATCATAATATTACATGTTTATGTTGTTATATAGTTAATAATAATAATATAACATGTTTATGTTGTTATATAGTTAATAATAATCATAATATAACATGTTTATGTTGTTATATAGTTAATAATAATAATAATAATATAACATGTTTATGTTGTTATATAGTTAATAATAATCATAATATAACATGTTTATGTTGTTATATAGTTAATAATAATAATAATAATATAACATGTTTATGTTGTTATATAGTTAATAATAATCATAATATTACATGTTTATGTTGTTATATAGTTCATAATAATATTATAACATGTTTATGTTGTTATATATAGTTAATAATAATAATAATATAACATGTTTATGTTGTTATATAGTTAATAATAATAATATAACATGTTTATGTTGTTATATACTTAATAATAATAATAATATAACATGTTTATGTTGTTATATAGTTGATAATAATCATAATATAACATGTTTATGTTGTTATATAGTTAATAATAATCATAATATTACATGTTTATGTTGTTATATAGTTCATAATAATATTAGAACATGTTTATGTTGTTATATAGTTGATAATAATCATAATATAACATGTTTATGTTGTTATATAGTTAATAATAATAATAATATAACATGTTTATGTTGTTATATAGTTAATAATAATCATAATATAACATGTTTATGTTGTTATATAGTTAATAATAATCATAATATTACATGTTTATGTTAATATATAGTTCATAATATTATTATAACATGTTTATGTTGTTATATATAGTTAATAATAATAATAATATAACATGTTTATGTTGTTATATAGTTAATAATAATAATATAAGATGTTTATGTTGTTATATAGTTCATAATAATATTAGAACATGTTTATGTTGTTATATAGTTGATAATAATCATAATATAACATGTTTATGTTGTTATATAGTTAATAATAATAATAATATAACATGTTTATGTTGTTATATAGTTAATAATAATCATAATATAACATGTTTATGTTGTTATATAGTTAATAATAATCATAATATTACATGTTTATGTTGTTATATAGTTCATAATAATATTATAACATGTTTATGTTGTTATATATAGTTCATAAAAATAATAATATAACATGTTTATGTTGTTTTATAGTTAATAATAATAATATAACATGTTTATGTTGTTATATAGTTAATAATAATAATAATATAACATGTTTATGTTGTTATATAGTTAATAATAATAATAATATAACATGTTTATGTTGTTATATACTTAATAATAAGAATAATATAACATGTTTATGTTGTTATATAGTTGATAATAATCATAATATAACATGTTTATGTTGTTATATAGTTAATAATAATAATAATATAACATGTTTATGTTGTTATATAGTTAATAATAATCATAATATAACATGTTTATGTTGTTATATAGTTCATAATATAACATGTTTATGTTGTTATATAGTTAATAATAATAATAATATAGCATGTTTATGTTGTTATATAGTTAATAATAATAATATAACATGTTTATGTTGTTATATAGTTAATAATAATAATAATATAACATGTTTATGTTGTTATATAGTTAATAATAATAATAATAATATAACATGTTTATGTTGTTATATAGTTAATAATAATCATAATATTACATGTTTATGTTGTTATATAGTTAATAATAATAATATAACATGTTTATGTTGTTATATAGTTAATAATAATCATAATATAACATGTTTATGTTGTTATATAGTTAATAATAATAATAATAATAATATAACATGTTTATGTTGTTATATAGTTAATAATAATCATAATATTACATGTTTATGTTGTTATATAGTTAATAATAATAATATAACATGTTTATGTTGTTATATAGTTAATAATAATCATAATATAACATGTTTATGTTGTTATATAGTTAATAATAATAATAATAATATAACATGTTTATGTTGTTATATAGGTAATAATAATCATAATATAACATGTTTATGTTGTTATATAGTTAATAATAATAATAATAATATAACATGTTTATGTTGTTATATAGTTAATAATAATCATAATATTACATTTTTATGTTGTTATATAGTTCATAATAATATTATAACATGTTTATGTTGTTATATATAGTTAATAATAATAATAATATAACATGTTTATGTTGTTATATAGTTAATAATAATAATAATATAACATGTTTATGTTGTTATATACTTAATAATAATAATAATATAACATGTTTATGTTGTTATATAGTTGATAATAATCATAATATAACATGTTTATGTTGTTATATAGTTAATAATAATAATAATATAACTTGTTTATGTTGTTATATAGTTGATAATAATCATAATATAACATGTTTATGTTGTTATATAGTTAATAATAATAATAATATAACATGTTTATGTTGTTATATAGTTAATAATAATCATAATATTACATGTTTATGTTGTTATATAGTTCATAATAATATTATAACATGTTTATGTTGTTATATAGTTGATAATAATCATAATATAACATGTTTATGTTGTTATATAGTTAATAATAATAATAATATAACATGTTTATGTTGTTATATAGTTAATAATAATCATAATATAACATGTTTATGTTGTTATATAGTTAATAATAATCATAATATTACATGTTTATGTTGTTATATAGTTCATAATAATATTATAACATGTTTATGTTGTTATATATAGTTAATAATAATCATAATATAACATGTTTATGTTGTTATATAGTTAATAATAATAATATAACATGTTTATGTTGTTATATAGTTAATAATAATAATAATATAACATGTTTATGTTGTTATATAGTTAATAATAATAATAATATAACATGTTTATGTTGTTATATACTTAATAATAATAATAATATAACATGTTTATGTTGTTATATAGTTCATAATATAACATGTTTATGTTGTTATATAGTTAATAATAATAATAATATAGCATGTTTATGTTGTTATATAGTTAATAATAATAATATAACATGTTTATGTTGTTATATAGTTAATAATAATAATAATATAACATGTTTATGTTGTTATATAGTTAATAATAATAATAATAATATAACATGTTTATGTTGTTATATAGTTAATAATAATCATAATATTACATGTTTATGTTGTTATATAGTTAATAATAATAATATAACATGTTTATGTTGTTATATAGTTAATAATAATCATAATATAACATGTTTATGTTGTTATATAGTTAATAATAATAATAATAATATAACATGTTTATGTTGTTATATAGTTAATAATAATCATAATATTACATGTTTATGTTGTTATATAGTTCATAATAATAATATAACATGTTTATGTTGTTATATAGTTAATAATAATAATAATATAACATGTTTATGTTGTGATATAGTTAATAATAATAATAATAATATAACATGTTTATGTTGTTATATAGTTAATAATAATCATAATATTACATGTTTATGTTGTTATATAGTTAATAATAATAATATAACATGTTTATGTTGTTATATAGTTAATAATAATCATAATATAACATGTTTATGTTGTTATATAGTTAATAATAATAATAATAATATAACATGTTTATGTTGTTATATAGTTAATAATAATCATAATATAACATGTTTATGTTGTTATATAGTTCATAATAATAATAATAATATAACATGTTTATGTTGTTATATAGTTAATAATAATCATAATATTACATGTTTATGTTGTTATATAGTTCATAATAATATTATAACATGTTTATGTTGTTATATATAGTTAATAATAATAATAATATAACATGTTTATGTTGTTATATAGTTAATAATAATAATATAACATGTTTATGTTGTTATATACTTAATAATAATAATAATATAACATGTTTATGTTGTTATATAGTTGATAATAATCATAATATAACATGTTTATGTTGTTATATAGTTAATAATAATCATAATATTACATGTTTATGTTGTTATATAGTTCATAATAATATTAGAACATGTTTATGTTGTTATATAGTTGATAATAATCATAATATAACATGTTTATGTTGTTATATAGTTAATAATAATCATAATATAACATGTTTATGTTGTTATATAGTTAATAATAATCATAATATTACATGTTTATGTTGTTATATAGTTCATAATAATATTATAACATGTTTATGTTGTTATATATAGTTAATAATAATAATAATATAACATGTTTATGTTGTTATATAGTTAATAATAATAATAATATAACATGTTTATGTTGTTATATAGTTAATAATAATAATAATATAACATGTTTATGTTGTTATATACTTAATAATAATAATAATATAACATGTTTATGTTGTTATATAGTTGATAATAATCATAATATAACATGTTTATGTTGTTATATAGTTAATAATAATAATAATATAACATGTTTATGTTGTTATATAGTTAATAATAATCATAATATAACATGTTTATGTTGTTATATAGTTCATAATATAACATGTTTATGTTGTTATATAGTTAATAATAATAATAATATAGCATGTTTATGTTGTTATATAGTTAATAATAATAATATAACATGTTTATGTTGTTATATAGTTAATAATAATAATAATATAACATGTTTATGTTGTTATATAGTTAATAATAATCATAATATTACATGTTTATGTTGTTATATAGTTAATAATAATAATATAACATGTTTATGTTGTTATATAGTTAATAATAATCATAATATAACATGTTTATGTTGTTATATAGTTAATAATAATAATAATAATATAACATGTTTATGTTGTTATATAGTTAATAATAATAATAATATAACATGTTTATGTTGTTATATAGTTAATAATAATAATAATAATATAACATGTTTATGTTGTTATATAGTTAATAATAATCATAATATTACATGTTTATGTTGTTATATAGTTCATAATAATATTATAACATGTTTATGTTGTTATATATAGTTAATAATAATAATAATATAACATGTTTATGTTGTTATATAGTTAATAATAATAATATAACATGTTTATGTTGTTATATACTTAATAATAATAATAATATAACATGTTTATGTTGTTATATAGTTAATAATAATAATAATATAACATGTTTATGTTGTTATATACTTAATAATAATAATAATATAACATGTTTATGTTGTTATATAGTTGATAATAATCATAATATAACATGTTTATGTTGTTATATAGTTAATAATAATAATAATATAACATGTTTATGTTGTTATATAGTTAATAATAATCATAATATAACATGTTTATGTTGTTATATAGTGAATAATAATAATAATATAACATGTTTATGTTGTTATATAGTTAATAATAATCATAATATTACATGTTTATGTTGTTATATAGTTCATAATAATATTATAACATGTTTATGTTGTTATATAGTTGATAATAATCATAATATAACATGTTTATGTTGTTATATAGTTAATAATAATAATAATATAACATGTTTATGTTGTTATATAGTTAATAATAATCATAATATAACATGTTTATGTTGTTATATAGTTAATAATAATCATAATATTACATGTTTATGTTGTTATATAGTTCATAATAATATTATAACATGTTTATGTTGTTATATATAGTTAATAATAATCATAATATAACATGTTTATGTTGTTATATAGTTAATAATAATAATATAACATGTTTATTATAACATGTTTATGTTGTTATATAGTTAATAATAATAATAATATAACATGTTTATGTTGTTATATACTTAATAATAATAATAATATAACATGTTTATGTTGTTATATAGTTGATAATAATCATAATATAACATGTTTATGTTGTTATATCGTTAATAATAATAATAATATAACATGTTTATGTTGTTATATAGTTCATAATATAACATGTTTATGTTGTTATATAGTTAATAATAATAATATAACATTTTTATGTTGTTATATAGTTAATAATAATAATAATATAACATGTTTATGTTGTTATATAGTTAATAATAATAAAAATAATATAACATGTTTATGTTGTTATATAGTTAATAATAATCATAATATTACATGTTTATGTTGTTATATAGTTAATAATAATAATACAACATGTTTATGTTGTTATATAGTTAATAATAATCATAATATAACATGTTTATGTTGTTATATAGTTAATAATAATAATATAACATGTTTATGTTGTTATATACTTAATAATAATAATAATATAACATGTTTATGTTGTTATATACTTAATAATAATAATAATATAACATGTTTATGTTGTTATATAGTTAATAATAATAATAATATAACATGTTTATGTTGTTATATACTTAATAATAATAATAATATAACATGTTTATGTTGTTATATAGTTGATAATAATCATAATATAACATGTTTATGTTGTTATATAGTTAATAATAATAATAATATAACATGTTTATGTTGTTATATAGTTAATAATAATCATAATATAACATGTTTATGTTGTTATATAGTGAATAATAATAATAATATAACATGTTTATGTTGTTATATAGTTAATAATAATCATAATATTACATGTTTATGTTGTTATATAGTTCATAATAATATTATAACATGTTTATGTTGTTATATAGTTGATAATAATCATAATATAACATGTTTATGTTGTTATATAGTTAATAATAATAATAATATAACATGTTTATGTTGTTATATAGTTAATAATAATCATAATATAACATGTTTATGTTGTTATATAGTTAATAATAATCATAATATTACATGTTTATGTTGTTATATAGTTCATAATAATATTATAACATGTTTATGTTGTTATATATAGTTAATAATAATCATAATATAACATGTTTATGTTGTTATATAGTTAATAATAATAATATAACATGTTTATTATAACATGTTTATGTTGTTATATAGTTAATAATAATAATAATATAACATGTTTATGTTGTTATATACTTAATAATAATAATAATATAACATGTTTATGTTGTTATATAGTTGATAATAATCATAATATAACATGTTTATGTTGTTATATCGTTAATAATAATAATAATATAACATGTTTATGTTGTTATATAGTTCATAATATAACATGTTTATGTTGTTATATAGTTAATAATAATAATATAACATTTTTATGTTGTTATATAGTTAATAATAATAATAATATAACATGTTTATGTTGTTATATAGTTAATAATAATAAAAATAATATAACATGTTTATGTTGTTATATAGTTAATAATAATCATAATATTACATGTTTATGTTGTTATATAGTTAATAATAATAATACAACATGTTTATGTTGTTATATAGTTAATAATAATCATAATATAACATGTTTATGTTGTTATATAGTTAATAATAATAATAATAATATAACATGTTTATGTTGTTATATAGTTAATAATAATAATAATAATATAACATGTTTATGTTGTTATATAGTTGATAATAATCATAATATAACATGTTTATGTTGTTATATAGTTAATAATAATAATAATATAACATGTTTATGTTGTTATATAGTTAATAATAATAATAATATATCATGTTTATGTTGTTATATAGTTAATAATAATCATAATATAACATGTTTATGTTGTTATATAGTTAATAATAATCATAATATTACATGTTTATGTTGTTATATAGTTAATAATAATAATAATATAACATGTTTATGTTGTTATATAGTTAATAATAATCATAATATTACATGTTTATGTTGTTATATAGTTAATAATAATAATATAACATGTTTATGTTGTTATATAGTTAATAATAATCATAATATAACATGTTTATGTTGTTATATAGTTAATAATAATAATAATAATATAACATGTTTATGTTGTTATATAGTTAATAATAATCATAATATTACATGTTTATGTTGTTATATAGTTCATAATAATAATATAACATGTTTATGTTGTTATATAGTTAATAATAATAATAATATAACATGTTTATGTTGTTATATAGTTAATAATAATAATAATAATATAACATGTTTATGTTGTTATATAGTTAATAATAATCATAATATTACATGTTTATGTTGTTATATAGTTAATAATAATAATAATAATATAACATGTTTATGTTGTTATATAGTTAATAATAATCATAATATTACATGTTTATGTTGTTATATAGTTCATAATAATATTATAACATGTTTATGTTGTTATATATAGTTAATAATAATAATAATATAACATGTTTATGTTGTTATATAGTTAATAATAATAATATAACATGTTTATGTTGTTATATACTTAATAATAATAATAATATAACATGTTTATGTTGTTATATAGTTAATAATAATAATAATATAACATGTTTATGTTGTTATATACTTAATAATAATAATAATATAACATGTTTATGTTGTTATATAGTTGATAATAATCATAATATAACATGTTTATGTTGTTATATAGTTAATAATAATCATAATATTACATGTTTATGTTGTTATATAGTTCATAATAATATTATAACATGTTTATGTTGTTATATAGTTGATAATAATCATAATATAACATGTTTATGTTGTTATATAGTTAATAATAATAATAATATAACATGTTTATGTTGTTATATAGTTAATAATAATCATAATATTACATGTTTATGTTGTTATATAGTTCATAATAATATTATAACATGTTTATGTTGTTATATATAGTTAATAATAATAATAATATAACATGTTTATGTTGTTATATAGTTAATAATAATAATATAACATGTGTATGTTGTTATATAGTTAATAATAATAATAATATAACATGTTTATGTTGTTATATACTTAATAATAATAATAATATAACATGTTTATGTTGTTATATAGTTGATAATAATCATAATATAACATGTTTATGTTGTTATATAGTTAATAATAATAATAATATAACATGTTTATGTTGTTATATAGTTCATAATATAACATGTTTATGTTGTTATATAGTTAATAATAATAATAATATAGCATGTTTATGTTGTTATATAGTTAATAATAATAATATAACATGTTTATGTTGTTATATAGTTAATAATAATAATAATATAACATGTTTATGTTGTTATATAGTTAATAATAATAATAATAATATAACATGTTTATGTTGTTATATAGTTAATAATAATCATAATATTACATGTTTATGTTGTTATATAGTTAATAATAATAATATAACATGTTTATGTTGTTATATAGTTAATAATAATCATAATATAACATGTTTATGTTGTTATATAGTTCATAATATAACATGTTTATGTTGTTATATAGTTAATAATAATAATATAACATGTTTATGTTGTTATATAGTTAATAATAATAATAATATAACATGTTTATGTTGTTATATAGTTAATAATAATAAAAATAATATAACATGTTTATGTTGTTATATAGTTAATAATAATCATAATATTACATGTTTATGTTGTTATATAGTTAATAATAATAATACAACATGTTTATGTTGTTATATAGTTAATAATAATCATAATATAACATGTTTATGTTGTTATATAGTTAATAATAATAATAATAATATAACATGTTTATGTTGTTATATAGTTAATAATAATAATATAACATGTTTATGTTGTTATATAGTTAATAATAATAATAATATAACATGTTTATGTTGTTATATAGTTGATAATAATCATAATATAACATGTTTATGTTGTTATATAGTTAATAATAATAATAATATAACATGTTTATGTTGTTATATAGTTAATAATAATAATAATAATATAACATGTTTATGTTGTTATATAGTTAATAATAATCATAATATAACATGTTTATGTTGTTATATAGTTAATAATAATCATAATATTACATGTTTATGTTGTTATATAGTTAATAATAATAATAATATAACATGTTTATGTTGTTATATAGTTAATAATAATCATAATATTACATGTTTATGTTGTTATATAGTTAATAATAATAATATAACATGTTTATGTTGTTATATAGTTAATAATAATCATAATATAACATGTTTATGTTGTTATATAGTTAATAATAATAATAATAATATAACATGTTTATGTTGTTATATAGTTAATAATAATCATAATATTACATGTTTATGTTGTTATATAGTTCATAATAATAATATAACATGTTTATGTTGTTATATAGTTAATAATAATAATAATATAACATGTTTATGTTGTTATATAGTTAATAATAATAATAATAATATAACATGTTTATGTTGTTATATAGTTAATAATAATCATAATATTACATGTTTATGTTGTTATATAGTTAATAATAATAATAATAATATAACATGTTTATGTTGTTATATAGTTAATAATAATCATAATATTACATGTTTATGTTGTTATATAGTTCATAATAATATTATAACATGTTTATGTTGTTATATATAGTTAATAATAATAATAATATAACATGTTTATGTTGTTATATAGTTAATAATAATAATATAACATGTTTATGTTGTTATATACTTAATAATAATAATAATATAACATGTTTATGTTGTTATATAGTTAATAATAATAATAATATAACATGTTTATGTTGTTATATACTTAATAATAATAATAATATAACATGTTTATGTTGTTATATAGTTGATAATAATCATAATATAACATGTTTATGTTGTTATATAGTTAATAATAATCATAATATTACATGTTTATGTTGTTATATAGTTCATAATAATATTATAACATGTTTATGTTGTTATATAGTTGATAATAATCATAATATAACATGTTTATGTTGTTATATAGTTAATAATAATCATAATATAACATGTTTATGTTGTTATATAGTTAATAATAATCATAATATTACATGTTTATGTTGTTATATAGTTCATAATAATATTATAACATGTTTATGTTGTTATATATAGTTAATAATAATAATAATATAACATGTTTATGTTGTTATATAGTTAATAATAATAATATAACATGTGTATGTTGTTATATAGTTAATAATAATAATAATATAACATGTTTATGTTGTTATATACTTAATAATAATAATAATATAACATGTTTATGTTGTTATATAGTTGATAATAATCATAATATAACATGTTTATGTTGTTATATAGTTAATAATAATAATAATATAACATGTTTATGTTGTTATATAGTTCATAATATAACATGTTTATGTTGTTATATAGTTAATAATAATAATAATATAGCATGTTTATGTTGTTATATAGTTAATAATAATAATATAACATGTTTATGTTGTTATATAGTTAATAATAATAATAATATAACATGTTTATGTTGTTATATAGTTAATAATAATAATAATAATATAACATGTTTATGTTGTTATATAGTTAATAATAATCATAATATTACATGTTTATGTTGTTATATAGTTAATAATAATAATATAACATGTTTATGTTGTTATATAGTTAATAATAATCATAATATAACATGTTTATGTTGTTATATAGTTAATAATAATAATAATATAACATGTTTATGTTGTTATATAGTTAATAATAATAATAATAATATAACATGTTTATGTTGTTATATAGTTAATAATAATCATAATATTACATGTTTATGTTGTTATATAGTTCATAATAATATTATAACATGTTTATGTTGTTATATATAGTTAATAATAATAATAATATAACATGTTTATGTTGTTATATAGTTAATAATAATAATATAACATGTTTATGTTGTTATATACTTAATAATAATAATAATATAACATGTTTATGTTGTTATATACTTAATAATAATAATAATATAACATGTTTATGTTGTTATATAGTTGATAATAATCATAATATAACATGTTTATGTTGTTATATAGTTAATAATAATAATAATATAACATGTTTATGTTGTTATATAGTTAATAATAATCATAATATAACATGTTTATGTTGTTATATAGTTAATAATAATAATAATATAACATGTTTATGTTGTTATATAGTTAATAATAATCATAATATTACATGTTTATGTTGTTATATAGTTCATAATAATATTATAACATGTTTATGTTGTTATATAGTTGATAATAATCATAATATAACATGTTTATGTTGTTATATAGTTCATAATAATAATAATATAACATGTTTATGTTGTTATATATAGTTAATAATAATAATAATATAACATGTTTATGTTGTTATATAGTTAATAATAATAATATAACATGTTTATTATAACATGTTTATGTTGTTATATAGTTAATAATAATAATAATATAACATGTTTATGTTGTTATATACTTAATAATAATAATAATATATCATGTTTATGTTGTTATATAGTTGATAATAATCATAATATAACATGTTTATGTTGTTATATAGTTAATAATAATAATAATATAACATGTTTATGTTGTTATATAGTTAATAATAATAATAATATAACATGTTTATGTTGTTATATAGTTCATAATATAACATGTTTATGTTGTTATATAGTTAATAATAATAATAATATAGCGTGTTTATGTTGTTATATAGTTAATAATAATAATATAACATGTTTATGTTGTTATATAGTTAATAATAATAATAATAATATAACATGTTTATGTTGTTATATAGTTAATAATAATAATAATAATATAACATGTTTATGTTGTTATATAGTTAATAATAATAATATAACATGTTTATGTTGTTATATAGTTAATAATAATCATAATATAACATGTTTATGTTGTTATATAGTTAATAATAATAATAATAATATAACATGTTTATTTTGTTATATAGTTAATAATAATCATAATATAACATGTTTATGTTGTTATATAGTTAATAATAATAATAATAATATAACATGTTTATGTTGTTATATAGTTAATAATAATCATAATATTACATGTTTATGTTGTTATATAGTTCATAATAATATTATAACATGTTTATGTTGTTATATATAGTTAATAATAATAATAATATAACATGTTTATGTTGTTATATAGTTAATAATAATAATATAACATGTTTATGTTGTTATATAGTTAATAATAATAATAATATAACATGTTTATGTTGTTATATAGTTGATAATAATCATAATATAACATGTTTATGTTGTTATATAGTTAATAATAATAATAATATAACATGTTTATGTTGTTATATAGTTAATAATAATAATAATATAACATGTTTATGTTGTTATATAGTTCATAATAATAATAATATAACATGTTTATGTTGTTATATAGTTAATAATAATCATAATATTACATGTTTATGTTGTTATATAGTTAATAATAATAATAATATAACATGTTTATGTTGTTATATAGTTCATAATAATCATAATATAACATGTTTATGTTGTTATATAGTTCATAATATAACATGTTTATGTTGTTATATAGTTAATAATAATAATAATATAACATGTTTATGTTGTTATATAGTTAATAATAATCATAATATAACATGTTTATGTTGTTATATAGTTAATAATAATCCTAATATTACATGTTTATGTTGTTATATAGTTAATAATAATAATAATATAACATGTTTATGTTGTTATATAGATTCCAGCAGGTCCGACTCAAACCAAAACGGACTGTAATCTTTTCTAAAATTTTGCCCCAGTAAGAGACACCAGAGAAATGGTCTCAAACCGCTCAAAAACGGCAGTCTGTGTGCACACGCGCGCACGCACGCACACACACAACAAAATGTGCAGTCTATCACAAAATCATATTGATTTCTCCAAGCTAAATACAGTATCAAAGACAAAACAATCAGACATTTTTCAAGTTGTATTATTATGAGAAACAAACACAAATAAAGTTGTCATTTTAGGAAAATTAGGTGAAGGGAAAAAGTCCCATTATTACGACAACAAAGTCCACGTTCACACTCTTTCCAGTGAGAGCCACGTGATGCCACGTGCAACCCAGCAATAGCAGGAGGCTAACATGTTACATGCACTACAGTATAGCCAGGATGTGTGCGATTCCATTTTGTGTTGAAAACATAGAAATGTACCTTTAAAAATAGAATAAAGGAGTGCCTTCCTATCACGTGTTGTACAGTTACCGTACCAAACAGTGATGGAGGCGGTAAGGACACTTTCCATAGTGCATCTGTAGAAGCAACTCAGGATTACAGAGGGAGGGAGACAGGCCAAGTGTGAGGAGCTTATTTGTGAGTTTGTGGGGGCTGACTGTATTAAAAGCAGAGCCCATCAAGCCCACTGTTCTTGCCAGGGAACCATCATATTTAGGTGGAGTGGGCCTGCATCAAACATCCTGTACTTCTCTGTTTCCTAAACAAGTTAACCTAAGGAAACTTTACAGTACATTAGCTACGATGGCCGGACATTCTCCTTCAGCAGAATTCATGCTTCCATTTATCACAGCAAGTCTTCAGAGGGGCCTCTTTCAGCGGAGCTGTTGGTCCCCTGCTAGGTGCCATCAGTCTCCGAAACCAGGTGCTAACCACCTACCTGTGGATCAGACAGGTGTGGCATTCAGCACAAAGTTGAAATAAGAAGAAAGACATGTTTTTAATAAAGGTAAGAAGCCTTTTCTATCATTTTTTGTTATGCATGCATTTTGTGTATTGTGGCTCCGGTGCAGCACCGCAGTGAATGCGTTGCTCCGAAAAATGTAACACTGGCAACACTGGGTATCTGGTGTTTTCCCTAAAACGAAAACGTGATAAATAGAGAAATAATTGTCCTACATATACATTATTCCAGCCTGATGTTGGGATCCTTCCCCTTGTATTCAGAGTCACCTGGGGTCGTGTGTGTTTCCATTCTTAGGGCATGGGAGGTCGCCTCTTGATGCTTGGTGGTGGCGAAGAGATGACCTGGTGTTTGAATTCTGTTTTTTTTAATTAAATTTTAAAAAATTCTTATAGAAGAAATAAAACTTAATATCAATGATAATAATTCTGTTATAAATTGTTTGATAAATACAAGATTAGATATAACAAAAGAATATATACTTTTACAACTGCTGAGTCGCAACGGGTTCTCCCAGTCAGCACAACAGCAACACGTAGAAGGAGCGTAGAGCAGTGAAGTGAGCGTAGTTTGTTAAAATCGACATTAAAAAAGGTTCAAACTGTAAACAATGCTTACGCTGTGGCGCTGAGTCACCAGCACCAGCATACCAGCACGAGAAGTGATTTTACGGAATTAATATTGTTTTTTAAAATGTGTTTTTTAAATATTATAAAACAACAAATAAAGTTGTAATTTTTGGAAAATTGGGTTGCGGGAAATGTTATACTGTTATGAGAATAAAGCCAAACTATTTTGTCAATAAAGTCGTAATTATGAGAACAAAATCAAGCGTGCAGAGTTTGAGTGAGAGGTAGAGAAGGTCGCCAGCCAATCGCAGGGCAAAACTCGGAGCACCGCTCGAAGCCTCGACGTCAACTGCCGTGTGTTTCATTTAAACTTGTTCAACTGTCACTGACAAATACAGGTGTTAATTAATATGAACAATACATTCAAAGACAAATGTGGCCTATACATGGACATTTTTTTTCTCTTTAAATTTGGTGGGTGTGGCTCAATAGTCTGGAATCAGGAACCATCGCCACCCAAAAATGTTTTCCGGGTAATTTGTACAAGATTTCTTGTTTAAAAAGTCCAGATTTAGGTCCAGGTCCCTGCGCAGGTTCCGCGCGCGCACACACACACTGTGACTTCAGGCTGGCTGGATTAAGCTATGAAAATAAATGATTTTTTAAAAATATTTGATATTTGGATTAAGTCTGTATTAACTCTTGCTTTTTCTTTGGCTTTTTGGCAACGTTGCCCTAATGCCGCTCAAACAAGGCTATGATTAAGGGCAGGCATACCAGTTACGTCACCTGTCTGTGATGTCATCAACAAAGCACGTTTTTCAATCAGTCAGTGTCAGTGTGCCTTCTGGGGTTCCAATATTGAAAAAAAAGTATATATATATATATATATATATATATAATGAATTAAAAAAACACAGTATCGGAATATGTCGGCCTGCAACTAAAGTTAGTGTCAATCTGTTCACTATTATAGTTAAGTTTCGTGGGGAAAAGGAGGATTGAGTCAATAATAATGATTACAAGTGAAATCACACGTGACAGGAAGGAGGAAGTGCGAGAGTGTGGAAACAATATGCATTCAAAAGAGTAATACATTTGCGTAAATGGCACACACACACACACACACACACACACACACACACGGTTCCAGTGTTGAGAAAAGTGTGTCTGTTATGTTTCAGTGCTGTGTCACATTCGGTGATGTCCGAGATGCAGGTGATTGAGCAGGAAACCCCAGTGGGAGCCAAGACGTGGGATTGCTGTATATCATACGTTAAACGTTACTCGATTCACTCTGCCTGCCCATCATGACGAGTGTCAATTCACTGGCGTCCATCTCAGGAGAAGCCACCTCTAATACTACGTGTGGAGTACCCCAGAGGTCCATATTGGACCTCCGTGTAAGTGATTTCATTTGGAACATTTAAGATTCAACATGTCTTAATATGGCATGGAGATTGATTGATGGTTCTCCTTTAGCGAATCAGGACGCAGAACACAATGCGTTCATACGCTGTAAAAAAAAAAAAAAAAAGCATGCTACACTGTTAAAAATTGAGCAGAACCATCCACTGGAGGAACGGCTCCTGGGACTCATGACGACCTGGAGGACAAGAAGAAATGGGAGGGAGACGTTTTTTTTTTTTCCATCTGCTTGGTCAAATACGTGTAAAAGGTAAAAAACGGAATTTAAAAATTGAAAATGTAGCTAGAAGAGTATCAGAAAAGGTAGCTCTGCGCATCACCCCATTGGCTGGACAGTGTTGGTCATTTTGTTATATGCTGTTCCCGCTTGTTGTCGCCCGTCACTCGCAGAGTTGCGAAACTGTTCAGTGTGTCGACCAGGTACTCAGATCTCACAAATGAAGTTTTCTAACAAATATCTGTCCACTTGTAAACACATTCGAGAATTTTTAGAACATTCAAAAATTGTGTCATTTGAAACAATATAAACACCATAATAATAATACTGCTATATCTATTAACCCTCATTTTATTTAACCACAAGCGGCATTGGTGAGTCCAGATCCTTTTTTCGGCTATAACTTCCAACATTTAAATAAAGAAAATCTTTTTTTTCATAATTGTGGGGTGGTGTGTGAGGAATTTTGAAAGAAATATATATAGTGGAGAGTTCATTAAGATCCTAGTTTAATCCCATAAACGGTGTTTGTATTTTACTAATTTTTATGCTGGAAAATGCTTACACGTCACAGCGTTCAACTTTCCTTCATAGAAGTAAACAGAAAGACTGGAAACTACCTTAACTGGCTGCTCTCAATGTGAAGGAGCAGCGGCTCTACTCTGAGCCCCTCATGAGTCTTATTTGATTGTGGTTCACTGGTTCCAAAATAATGTGTAGTTTAAAAAGTAGTCTCGATTTGAATATGTCTGTTAAAACGGCATAGATAATTTAATAGCAATTCTTTACCCAACCTGCAGCAAAGCCTAAAAGCGTATTCCAGGATCACAATCTAAGAAAATAATCGTTAATTGCAGCCCTAATATCATGTAAATAAATTATGGAATTCAACGTTTCCCGCGGGAAGGCAACAATGAGAGCTCCACAGCCCGATGAGGCCATCGGGCCACATAGAGGAAGCTTTTATGGGTGTTCTGGTGAAAGTTTTGCTGCTTATTCACTTACTATTATAAATTGTGCTCAGGACAGTTTAAGGGACATTCATTATTATATATAGATATTTTTTACTCATAGGAGGATATTTTCAGCTCCTTTTAATTGTGATTAATCACATTTTGTCCATGGTTAACTCATAATTAATTGCATTTAATCGAGCTCCCCGTGGAGAAGGTGGACATCATCATCTCACAGTCTCTGTTGGTGTAATTGTACATGCTGCTAGGTATCCCCAAGATACTGAACCCCCTAATGCTGCATCATCAGTAGGTAAATGCGGAAACCTTGTTCGGTTTAGCGGCGCATGATGGGAAAATCCAGCACGGGTTCCGAGGCTGCATACAAGTATGACCTCCACACGCGTGACGGAAGAGCAGCTCGATGTCTCACAAGACGTAAGCGCCGCAAAGTCTCTCCGTCGACGCAACAGGTCTGTCAGGGTCAATACTTGTGTGCCTGTTCCTCTTGTTTGATTTGGCCAGGGACGGGAGCTTTGTCAATAGTTGTAACTATTACGTGTTTAATGTTATGTAAATTGTTGTCTGTCATTTGCCAATAAAATATATGACTGTTCCATTTCCTGCAGTGTTCTGACTGGGTGTCTTTCTTTGAATGGATGTGGCGAATGTTTGGATGCGTCAAATTATACAACACCTGAATTTTGGCTTTGAATTATTAATAATTTGAATTAAAATCATTTTTCCCAAAAAATTCTACACACAACACCCCATAACGATTACTTAAAACGCAGATAATCATAGCAAGTCGGTGTGACAATGTGTTACTGGCATAGAACTATAATTGTAAACCTATAAAAAGGTGTTTTGTGTTTGTATTTGTGGAATTTGTTACTGTATTTTTTCATCAACAGTAATATGTTTTTTCTGGGTTACACTTACAACTGTCAACTTTTGTTTGCTAAAATGGGCGACACACATCAATAAATGGGTGGCTGCTGGCCGCGTTGGACAGGTGGCTGCTATACACATTTTATATATAAATTTGAACACTAAGAGTATGTGAACGTTGGGTCTGTATTTCTTTTTTGGGGACGCCGCTCTCTCGCTCTTTTTTGTTTTATTTTCATCAGTTCAGGCATTGGGATGGGGAGGCACTTCAATATGTTCGTTGTTCAGATAGCAGCGGCTGCCCAGATGGCAGAATATTCGAAAGGTTTCGAGCTGAACATACAAGCCAGACATCTTAAAAGATGTGATGGAGTGGATCCGCATTCCTTGTCTCTGCTACATCCGAGTGGCATGAATGTGATTCTGCTCACAAGCAAACAGACAAAACCTCTCTAAATGTGATCCTAAAGCTGCAAAGCTGCCTTGAGGCAAATTTTGTGATTTGTGGCATCGGTTGCATGGAAGAAGATGGACTTGACCTGGGCGTCTCGTCTGGTGTGCCGCCTTTGATGTGCGCAGCGACAGAAATAGACGTGAGGCGGGACACTTGCAGCCGCAAAGTATTACCACAAAGTATCACTGCAAAAGGCCCATAAAAAAACAAAAGTTTTAATCTTAAAACAAAAAAAATCCCAAAAAGAGATGCGATGAAGAGGGAGGAGTGTCTTTTATTGGTCGGATTTTGGTGATCAAAACGCTTCGGGAAATCTGACACGGCAGGTCCTATTTTTTCCTCCAGAGCTCGCTCTGCGGGTAAATATTGCGATCGATTCCCAGGACTACACCCCCGCAAGCCTGCTTTTTGCGCTCATCACATCAACTTTAAGACCATTTTAAGAGAATGAAGTCAAAAGATTAAGAAAAACAGAAAAACAAGAAAAAAGCCACAATTTGAATACAACAGCACATCGGCTCCACAGTGAAAGCGTCCTCATTTTCCCACTTCATTATTTGCAGTTAATGTACAAATCTACCTTTTGGAATGAATTAATAAGGTAAACCAATGGAACCTTACACATGATTGTTACGCTACTTACTGTATAACATCTCCAAGGCTCGCCCGCGACACGTGAGAGCTGTAAATGACTATCGATGAATGATGCTCGGTCCGGATTGTTCTGCAGGGTTTTTTCAATAGTGGCTGGGCCTGCTCGGAATACCTATATATATATTTTTTTAAGTTATATATATATATATATATATACATATATATATATATTTTTTTTTAAATCAAGGATGCCGATGTTTCGAGCCCGTGCTGGGAGCCTATCCCAGCTGATTTTGGGCATCAAATCCTACAAAAATCCTTTCACACAAATGCCCGGGAACCCTGGCACTCCTGGTTGTCCGGTGGAAGCAGGTTCAAACTATTTCTTAGGTTTAATTGTTTGCAGTGTTACCATCCTATTAGCTAGCTCAACAAAATGCGGGCACCAGGTAGCCCCCCACGACTCATAGAACAAGTTTGAAATAAAATAACATAAAAACAGAATGCCAAAGAAAGTGAATATGACTATGTTCTTCACAATGCAGTGATCTGGTATTATAATCATGTCTCAGAAAAAAGAAGAAATGATTATATAATATCCATTCGCTATCATATCGCACTTCTGAGGGGGCTTCGTTTGGGAATTTGAATATTACAACTTTTTTAAAAGTTTTTTTTTAATTTTTAGAATAAATATTTGCATTGATGTTGATTTATTAAATCATTAGTTGATCTGACAATGTTTGTCATGTCAATCTGCATATATGCCGATCCTTTTGTGTGAATGGTTGTTTGTCTATATGTGCCTTGTGATTGGCTGGCGACCAGTCCAGGGTGTACCCCGCCTCTCGCCTCTGCGACCCTAATTACACACACACACACACACACACACACTCACGCACACAAAATCCACTCAATTCGTGACTATGCTCAAAGTCCACAATATGGCAGAAACGCTGTGATGCACAACCCGAGTGAGGTGACTCATTGCGACGGAGTAAGCTTGTTCACATTTCCAAACGACGCCATTCGCCATGTCAGAAAAAATATGCGCAAAACCGGCAGGGGTACAAATTTTATAGGGGTCCATATTTTATTCAACACTGGCAGCATTCAACATGTATGTTGTATGAATGGGAATAAAGTCATAAAAAACTGCTGAGTAAAAGTCAAATATTAAGAGAAACAAATAGATTAAGAAAATTACTTTTTCGTCCCCTCTCAGGGATTCTGAAGATTCATATTCACACATCCATATGTGTCGGAATATGGGTTCTTGAGCATTTTTTTGTGTGAATTACCATTACCTGGATGACTCTAAAAACACACTGTGTGTGTGTGTTAAAAAGTTACACGTTTGTGTTCATTTGGCTTTTCAGGTGTATAATGACCTTCTGGATCATCCAAGGTGAGACGGACTTCTTCCAGGGATATGCCTCCCCAGACCATCACTGACCCACCACCAAAGCGGTCATGCTGAATGATGTTGCAGGCAGCATAACGTTCTCCGGCAGGCCGGCTGCTCGGAGCGTGTGTCCCAGTATAGTGCACCGTGCTGGGCCACAGCAGGTGGCTCCTCCCCTCTTGGCCTGTCACGATAATCGATAAATCGATTAATCGAATGCATGAATGTTACATTATAATATAATTATCCCGGACCCGGATAATGTATTAATCCCACCTAACTAGTTGTTAAGTTCACTAGATCTTACCTAGTGCGTCAGAACGCGGAACGTCATCAAATGAGGACCTCTTGTAGGGCGGAATATAATGCAACATGTTCAAAAGATAACGCCCTCTAGGCCCCACGTCACCTTTGCAAACAGTCTTTTTACATTAACAATTTATATGAATAAATGTAATGAATTAAATCAATATTTGAGAAGGTTGTATACAGTAATCCCTCGTTCCGGACCCGACCGTGATAAGTGAATTTCCGCAAAGAAGGATTCATGTTTTGCCACAAACTGTACACGGAAAAGGTTTCTCCCCAGTGTGTATTCTTGTGTGGACTTTTAAATTTGACTTCTTAATGAATCTTTTGACGCGAAAAACTTTTTCCAAAAGCTCAGACTGTGCGAATGCTTTTAAACCTTACAGCAGAACATCTTATTGGTTGTGCAGGGGCGTCAAACGGCAGTTGGCTATGTGGAGATGTTGCGAGATACATATATGGTGTTGGAATTACACTGCTGTTGATGTGTTCAGGTCAGAATAAAGTATCACGTGTTGTACGAAGATCTTAATTTGGGTAACTTGTGTTATTTGTCATAGTGTAGCTAAAAAAGCAAACTTTATTTCCAAAAACTTTATTTTGATTTGTTTCTCATATCATGACCTTTAAAAAAAGTTTTTTTCTTTAATATTTCAACTTTACAAATAAAGCAAACCCATTTTTACTGGGGAAGCAAGTGTGCGCCATTTATTGCTTCCTCGTACGTTTTGACCTGGACACGCCACGCTGGATGATGACATGACTGAGCATTGCTGCCACTTGAACATGCCAACTCCACACAGAGATGCCCAATGGAGATTCTAACCCAGATGTTAAAGAACTCCCGAATGTGTGGCCAAGATGCTAACCATCACTCACCTTTAAAAATGTGCGTGGTAGACTTGTGTTCCTCTTTTTCAAACAAGCAATGGAAGTATCATATGACCCTGAACTCTTAAGTGATCTGTTGTGCGTAATGGATACAGCATCAGCACTTAGCTTCTCGACGTGGCTGTAAACAACATCTTGCAACTGCTGCGTCTGCCTGCCATTATTTCCGCTCTCCGAATTAGTTAAACAGGGAGGGGACATATCACGCCGAGCGTTTTGTGAGGTCTTATTTCCAGGACGCTCGGCATGGGTTTGTGCCTAGCTCCCTTGAGAATGTCGCAAGCGTGTAGCAACATCTCGAGTCGAGGTCAGCAGCACACCATCCCCAGGTCTTGTTCCATTAAATTCATAAATGGCCACCTAATCTGCAGTGGTGAACACATATACACGTTTCTGTCGAATGAGTCAGCAGTGTTGATGCTGCAAGAGTACCTACTAAATGAGATAAATTACATCCCTTGTTCGCGATTGGCTCTAAAGTTATCTCCCGGCCCATCTGGGTGCATTCCACTGTATTTGTGAATTTATCCTTAAAAAACATAATTTTCCCTCCACCGTCCATCTGTCAGAGTCATAAAAGGTCCGTAAAAGAGTCTGACAATGGAGACAATGGACAATGGACCCAGAATTGACACTGTGCAGGTGCTCAGAAGGCTGGCTAAGCCCCTGTCCCGTGTAACACCATTTTATTACATTAAAACGAAATTACAGTGGAACCTGTTTATGTGAATTAAATGAATATGAAACCAATTCTCTACATAATAAAAAAATAAAAAAAATGATATGAATATAAATCCAATTAAATACACAATTTTAAAAATAATTCTAAAAATGAAATGAATATAAAGCCAAATAAATGCATAATTTAAAAAAAATTACGTTAAATGTTTTGTCACACAATGACGACAGGGAATCTGGCGTGTTTGTTTCTTCTAAACTTAAGAGGACAAAACTTCCACTTCCACGTACGGAATGTTTTTATTGTATTCAAATGTGTTTCCATTATTTTGAATAAATATATGTGCCAAGCTTCAGTTCCATGTATATTTGTGCTACACAACAAAGTGTCTGGTTGAGTTATTTTTCTATTTAAAGAATTAGTCGGAGGTCTGAAGTATAGATTTCATGGCCTTTTTAAAAATAATTTAATGACTTATTTATTTAATGGAATGACGTTTAAAAGCATTTTAAGTTCAGTTGCCTTCCTTATGTCACTCTCTGTACAGGCGCAACACGCCCTACAAGACACTGGAGCCTTGCCCAACGTATTTGTAATACTCCTAAATTAAATTCAGGTTTGTGTCAAATAGTACAAAAATCGTTTCGTGGTTCCGTCCGTGTGTCTGTTCATCGCGCCACACGTAGGTGTGCCTCGTTTTCACTCAGTGTTGCCACGTCCAACACCGTCAACACGCCCAGTTAACCCCCGCAAGATAAACAAAACACTATATTTGCCAGAGCTGTGCTTCTTTTTTTTTTCCCCCAACCAACCGAAGCTGAGCTCAAACCAACCTGAGCTGCTCCATCCGAATCCCTCCCACAAGACCATCTGAAGACCGGCAGACACTTCCATATCACTGCTCACTGCTCAACAGAATGTGACAGAAACAAAAACAACCCTGAGAACATTTTCCAGCATGTTGACAGAGCGCCCGCGGCTCTCCACAGACTTCACACCCGCCCCTGCCCTCCACAAATTGTCCATAGGTATGAATGTGAGTGTGAATGATTGTCTATATGCACCCTGTGATTGACGGGTGACCAATCTAGGGTGTACCCCGCCTCTTGGTAAAAATGTTTCATCAGGGTGCTTTTGTTTTCTGTACATCATATTATGACTTTAGAAAAAAAACGCTGTTTCTTGAAGAGCACTGCAATGGTTTTATGAATATCCTGTCTAAAATGTTGGAAATGTATTGACCAGAAGACCTGAATGTAAAATAATAAATTGCCACATAATAAATTCTTGCAAAGATGGGTTTACATGTGGTCCTCGATTTACGGCGTTCCATGTTACGTACATGTACAACATACAGAAATACTCATATTGATAAATATACTGAATATGTCTATTTTCAATGTTTATAGTAGGAGGTAGATCTGGACAGTAGTGATGCAAAAGTGATGACGGAGCTGGTGAAAATGAAAATGGTTTTAAGGGTTCAGATTAGCGAGAATAGTTGTAAAAACTAAGCTAAGGCAAAGGCTAACTCTTACAGGGTCTGAGGTGCTAATGACTGAACACAGCACAGCCCCCTGGGGTGGCCAAAAAACCCCAACTTTTCCAAAACACCTCCAACAAGGTTTTATAGTTTTATAAAGATGCTGTAACCATGTAGTAACAGACACATTCATAACATGTAATGCTTGCAGTACTTTGCCGGCAGGAGAAGATGCACCAGCAAGAGAGATGACCGTGGGCTTCAGCGGATTATCAAACAGGGAAGGTTCAAGAATCTATTTGTTTATATAAATTTAGATCTATTTATTTAAAAAAAAATAAAAACAATTTATATATCGTGCAATTAATTGTTTTCCAAAAAGTGCAAGGAGGTTCTAAGAACTTCGTCACTTCTTGTTTAAAAAGATCGGGTGAGATAATCACGTTGAAGTGTTTCAGCGTAAGTTGTGTCAGAGACATTCCGTGCGGGAAGAAGCGGAGGAGATTTGCAGACATGAGCAAACGATCCCGTCCCTTACAGTGGTGCAGAACGGCATTGTATCATACTGAAAGGTGTGTAATTCACTCACCACAAGTTGGGAAGTCAGCTGGGATAGGCTCCAGCATGCCCACCGAGGTGCTGAGACAAAACAAGTCGCAGTTCAAAAGGGTGCAAATGCAAAACAATGCGACTAAATGAACACACTTGTATGTCATGAAGTACCATTTCACGCGTGGCAACGTCTGTCGTGTGGGATTTCCTGTCGTTGTTATATAAGTTTTGCTGAGAGAGCGCTGGGAATGGCGTTTTGTGTCTTTTTTGTTTGTTTATTTTATGTTAGGATTGTGGATGATGGGCTAAATACCAAAAAGAAAAGCTACGGAAGCATTCGATTTTTATACTTTTTAACATTCTTATGTAAAAGAAATAATATAAAAACATTTCTGACGTCAGCGCCCAAGCAAGCTTGCTGGAGTACCCAGACAAAGTGGACAAAGTAAATGGTCTTTCACTTGTATAGCACAAACAAAATCAGTTTAGCTGGCTAAAGTATGACTAAAAACAACAGGGCGAGGGCGAGCACTCATATGTGGTGTAAATGCTGATACTATGTGGGAATGCATAAAGGTAAGTTTTGATGACTTATTGAGTGCTAATGTGCACATTTGTCTCAAAGACGCCGTAATGATGTGATGTAGTGTTCTACACTCATCACTAGGTGTCAGTAATGCCACATTGATGAGACAATAGCCGCCTCAGGTGGTGCACTGTCAGAAAAACCGCCATCAGTGGCAATGTGTCGGATGACTTGAGGGACACAGATGAGCCTCCGCATCCAGACACAGCCATTTCCCCTGAAAGAGTAAAATGTAAAAGTGTAACCGGGCGATATACGGGTTTTCAGATTTCGTTATTCTCATACGTCAGAATGCTATTTATAGACTATAGCTCTGCTTTTAATACAGTCTGCCCCCACAAACTCACAATTTTTTGATAAAAAAAATCCACAAATTTGCGTAAACACGGCATGACGAATATGCAGGAATTCAACGCAAATTCTGGGAAGCAGGGTATGCAAGGACTACCAGGCATCGATGGCCCCAAATGTAAATGCAAAACTTTTGTTGCTGCCGAATTTTAAGATCTTTGTACACAAAAGACATATCACTCTCAAATACTGATAAATGTACGACTTTTTTTCTTGGAAATTTACAACTTTATTCTCGTAAATGTGCGACTTTATTCTTGTAATATTACGACATTTTTTTCTCAAATTGCAGACTTTATTCTTGTAAATATACAACTCCAGTGGCTTTTGGTTGCCGGCAGGTGGTGACACCCATCGCTATATCAATTTAAAATGTGGCCAATGATAAGATCCTGTTTGCAAAAAAATCAAAGATGGAAATTTGTGACATTCTGCAGGACAGGAGCAAGCGTCCCCTGTCCAAAAAACATAAACCTGTTTATCTTACAGTAATTAACTTGAAATATTGAACGTACTGTAATTAATTGGTTGGTTAATTTCATAGTAGGGCCGCACTCGGCCCCCCTCGGTGTCAGGCCGCGTGCGGCCGCGAAGGCGTCACATGATCACTTGTGACAGGGGTCAGGGATCCACAACAATAAACATGTTCTGGAACTGGCCAATTACTTTTTTGTCATTCATTAATAAAGTTTAAAAAGTTGTTTAATTAATCTTGTTTTCAGAAGTCATTTAGTGTACCACAGCTGTGGTTAAACTTGCAGAGTTGTAATTGGTGAAGGAAAAACAACTACAAAAGCAAAACTAAAAAATAACAGCAAAAATGTTCATGTTTCACATAAGGATTGTGGATGATTGGCAAAATACCAAAAAAGTGCAGTTTTCCTCCCGCTCCAACTCCACCGCTGAATTTCTCTCATTTCTTCTTACATGAATAGCTATAGCATTGTACTGCCAAAAAATGTAACTCTTATGAGCTATTTTTCTTGTCATTGTTGGGAGGGGAAGTTGGATGAGTAAGCAGCGTCCCCGAGGACCGAATTAAAA